>NC_040042.1:2364140-2448541 GCF_003713205.1 Coffea eugenioides
AGGCTAGCACATTTTTTCTCTTCAATACATAGTTCGTGAGACGGTCCAGAGTTGTTCTAGCGTGGATATCAGTAGAGGCAGGATGACTGGACTGCTTAAGGGCTGACCATCCTCAAACAACGCTGCAGGGAGACGCCGCTTGGATTAAGGTAATCCTAAAACCCTACTTCTAGTACATCATACGTAAAATCTAGGGTGATTCCTGGATGGTTTTAGGGAAAATTTTTTTATTTTTTCGCTGCGTAGTATCCCTAAAACCCATCAGTGGTATCAGAGCCATCCCTAAGAATTTTACGTATGATTTTAGGCAATTTTGGATTCATGGATTAATATTGCTAATTGGATTTAATTGAATATGCGAAATTATGGGAAAATCAACTTTTGTTTTTCAAGAAAAAAAAAAAGGGTTTTCATGAAAGCTTTTGAAAACCTGGTTTTTGAAAGCTTTTGAAAGCCGCGGCCGCAGTCGCAGGTTTTCACAAGCACCTGGTTTTTTTCCTTTTTCCCCTTCTTTCGTGGATTTGGGTCACCCATGGTCATAGTTGATCATCTGCAAAAGTTGCAGGATGATCATTGGACCAAAAGAAAAAAAAAAAAACCGACATAGCAAGTTTGCGTTTGCAAACCTGCGGTTGCTGCGATGTTGCGGCTGCAAGGGCTGCCGCCAGCTGCTGCTGCCATGTGAGGCCATGGTGGTTTTCCTTGGTGGCAGTGGGAGGTTGTACGCCTGGTAGTAGTTGCTGGGTAAAAGAGCTATGAGCTCTTTGGAACAAAAACGCAGCAAATTTGCTGCAGGCATCAGCATGGGCGCAGCAGCCTCCTCCTCATGGTTGCTGCCCATGATCTGCGGTGGCTGCTACCAGGAGCCGCTGCCACTGGTGGTCAGTACAGACTCCAGTGGTGGTGGCTGTTGCGGTGGTAGCTCCGCAAACCAGCAAACAGGCGCGACAGCAGCAATCAAGCACGGGAAAACTTTGCACTTTGAGGATGCAGCCGAATGGTTGTTTCCAGTGAACGCCCTGGTGACTGCCGCTGGGAGTTGCTGCCGTTGATGGTCAGTGGAGACCTCAGCGGTGGTGGCTGAAGTCCAATGGTAGCTGCCGGTGGTGTCCAGTGGTTCAAGAAAAATTTTTTTTTTCTCCCCTTAAAGCTTGAAGTTTTGAACTTTTGGAAATCTTCTGAATTAAATCCCATTTTAATTGTTAAAATGTATTATGGAATCATTTATTTCATATATTATTAGGTTGGGAATTAATTTAGAACTAATTTGATTAATTTGAATTATTTTCCCATTCTTTCCTCAAATTAGTTGAGGATAAAGTTGACCTAATAAAATTTAATTTTACCAATATTTCTTGCGTATGCATGGACCCAAAATTTGTTTGGGACCTTAGGAATTAAATCCAATTAATCCATGAATTGAGATTGCTTATTTTACATGCTTTTCTTTTATTTAAAGTTGTTTAAATTGTGAAAATGCATGGTGGATGGTTGTGGATATAGTACGCAATATGATTGTGGTATTTTGGATGGTTACAATCATTCTAAGATTGAATGGTTGTAATTAATTTTAAAATAGGGCCTGCGTGTCCTGCCTTTCTTATTTTCTAATTGTAAATTCTTTTCTCATCTAAATTCCCCTCGAATGTAACTCGGGGTTTCTTCTATACTATTTGTAATGTACAATAGATAGGAATAGATGATAGGAATTTATATTATTTATATAGAAATTGTTACTTTGAAAAGAAGAAAGGAGGCATACTACAACGAAGGGGTTCGTCGCGGTATTAAAGGTTTTAGTCTCATGCTAATTTTCCTAATGGCCGGGGAAATTAGTCTAGGAATATCCACAACCATCCACGATTTAAATTCATGTGTATAAGTTTGATATGGTTATATGCATGTTGATTGATGAGACCAAATGAGCATTTTTTCCAAATTTTTTAATTATAAAATACTTTTGGAAAAAGAGACAAATCCCTCAATGATAATATTAAATCAATAAAATGCCTTCCATCATTATAGTAAGAAATTAGAGTAGTTATTAAGTGCTAGCTTGTTGGGATTCACCCAAGGCTGCCTTACTTACTACGTGTTTTTACTATGAGAAATGTTCTCAAGAATGATGGGTTTGATTTAACTAAAATTATGATTTGTTGGGATTCACTCAAAATCATTAATTTTAGAGGCAAGTGTTGGGTTGATCCATAGAGATTTAACGTCAAGAGTTGACACCCAACTGATCTAGGAATTACAATAAGTTGTAATTGGTAAAAGTACCTACCTTTCATAATTATTTTCGATTTGTTGGGACACACTCAAGGTCGAAATAAATTTAAGATAGGATCCTAGCCACTATGGAATTTTAGAAATTCCTGATTCAATTTTAGAGGGTAATTGATTTGAAAAATTAGTGGAAATAAAATCATAATTTTGAAGTTTTATGATTTTATTAAACAAAACATTTTTCTAACAAATTCTATCTTTCATTTTGTTGTAGAATGAGTAACAATTTGAGCCTTCGCACTATTCTTACTGATTGCAAACTCAACGACACGAACTTTCTTGATTGGCATCGTAACGTCCTTATCGTTCTCACTCATGAGAAAATTGAGTATGTACTTGATGGTCCAATGCCTCAAGAGCCTGAACCTACTGCACCTGCTGCTGTTAGAAATACTTATAAGAAACATAAGGATGACAATAGGGAAGCTTCATGTATCATGATAGCTTCCATGACTCCTCAGCTTCAGCAGCAGCACATGAACATGGGGGCGTATGATATTGTACAACACCTGAGAGAGTTGTTTGAACAACAATCAAGGACGGTTAGATATGATACCTCTAAAGAATTGTTCAGGTGCAAGATGGCAGAGGGAGCACCTGTTGCTCCGCATGTCTTAAAAATAATTGGGCTAATTGAAAAATTTTAAGATGGATCAGGAGCTGAATGTTGATTTAGTGCTCCAATCTCTGCCAGATTCTTTCTCACAGTTTGTTATGAACTATCAGATGAACAATCTGCAGCACACTTTGCCTCAATTGTTGAATGTGCTGAAAACTGCTGAGAAAGAAATCAAAAAGGGAAAAGGCTCTAATGGTGTGCTTGTCGTTACTTCATCTAAGAAGAGGAAGAGGCAAGAAAAGGGATTTAAGAAATCCAAGAACAAGCCCACCCAAAAGCCCAAAAAGGCAAAGGCGGACCAGTCCAAAGCAACTTGCTTCCATTGTAATCAAACTGGACATTGGAAAAGGAACTGCAAGTCATACTTGGAGAGCCTGAAGCAAAAGAAGCTTGCTGAAGCTTCATCATCAGGTACATATATGATTGAGATTAATGTGTCTACTTCCAAATCAGACTCTTGGGTATTAGATACCGGATGTGGTTCTCATATTTGCACATCTATGCAGGGTCTAAGGGACAGTAGAAAGCTGGGAAAAGGAGAAGTCACCCTACGTGTGGGCAATGGAGCAAAAGTTGTTGCTTTAGCTGTAGGGACTTATTATATCACTTTACCCAGTGGATTGATTTTAGAATTATTAAATTGTTATTGTGTTCCAGCACTTACTACAAACATCATTTCTATTTCCTGTTTGGATTTAAATGGGTTTCGGATAACCCAGGAGAATAAATGTTGTTCTTTTTCTAAAAATGGTGTGTTTTATGGTTCTGGAAGTTGGAATAACGGTTTATATATTCTAGACCTTGATCATCAAATTCTCAGTGTGAGTGAAAAAAGAATGAGAACAGATAAACTAAATAAAACCTACCTCTGGCACTGTAGGCTTGGTCATGTAAATGAAAAACGCATCTCCAAGTTATACCAACATGGATACTTGGATTCATTTGATTATGAATCGTATGATACATGCGAAGCTTGTTTACTTGGCAAAATGACCAAAATGCCCTTTACTGGAAAAGGGGAACGAGCCAGTGATTTACTTGGGCTAATACATACTGATGTATGCGGTCCAATGTCGATCACTGCTAGAGGTGGTTTTTCATACTTCATCACCTTCACAGATGACCATTCGAGATATGGTTACGTGTATTTAATGAAATACAAATCTGAATCTTTTGAAAAGTTTAAGGAATTCAAGAATGAAGTAGAAAAACAAACCAATAAAAGTATTAAAACACTACGATCTGATCGTGGTGGAGAATACTTAAATGACGAGTTTGGAGTTTATTTAAAGGATAATGGAATAGTTCCACAATGGACTCCTCCAGGTACACCACAGTTAAATGGTGTATCTGAAAGGAGAAACCGAACCTTATTGGATATGGTTCGTTCTATGATGAGCCACTCAAGTGCCCCAAAATCGTTTTGGGGATTTGCATTAGATGCAGCCTCTTATACTCTTAATAGAGTACCCACTAAAGTTGTCGACTCCACACCATATGAGATATGGAAAGGAAAAAAACCAAATCTGTCTTACATGAAGGTTTGGGGCTGCCCAGCTTATGTGAAGAGGGCAGAGTCAGACAAGCTTGAAGCTAGATCTGACAAATGTTTGTTTGTAGGGTATCCAAGAGAGTCTATAGGATACTATTTCTACAATCCAATTGAGCAAAAGGTGTTTGTCTCAAAACATGCTATTTTTCTAGAGAAAGAATATATTCTAGAAAGAAGCAGTGGGAGTAGAATAGATCTTGAAGAAATTCAGGATCATCCAACAAACATTGAGCGACCTGATGAAGAACAGCTTCAACCACATAATGATGGGGCAGATATTGAAGCTGTTGATACACAAGGGCTTCGTAGGTCAGTAAGAACACGCTCAACTCCCAAGAGATACCAATTTCTTGTGAGTCATAGCAATGATGTTCTAGTCATTCAAGATGACGAACCTACTACCTACCAAGAGGCAATAAGCAATCCAGACTCCTCTAAATGGTTAGAAGCCATGAATTCCGAAATGAATTCCATGTATGACAATAAGGTGTGGACCTTAGTTGATCCACCTGAAGGGATAAAACCTGTAGGGTGTAAATGGATCTTCAAGAAGAAGACTGACATGGATGGTAATGTGGTTACCTATAAAGCTAGACTGGTAGCCAAAGGCTACAAGCAGAAAGAGGGAATCGATTATGATGAGACTTTCTCACCAGTAGCTATGCTTAAATCCATTCGGATATTGCTTGCCATAGCAGCATATCATGACTATGAGATTTGGCAGATGGATGTAAAGACCGCGTTCCTTAACGGGACATTGCATGAGGATGTGTATATGACACAACCTGAAGGCTTTACATCTACAAATCCTAGTCAAATATGTAAGCTACAAAAGTCCATTTATGGACTTAAGCAGGCATCTAGGAGTTGGAACATCCGATTCGATGAGACGATCAAAGAGTTTGGATTTCTCAAGAATCCGGATGAATCTTGTGTGTATAAGAAAGTTAGTGGGAGTTCAATTGTTTTCCTTATTTTATATGTAGATGACATATTAATAATGGGAAACAATATACCGATGTTACAATCGGTAAAGGGTTGGTTGTCGAAGAACTTTTCCATGAAAGATTTAGGAGAAGCGGCCTATATATTAGGCATTAAGATCTATAGGGATAGATCTAAAAGGCTACTGGGTCTTTCACAATCTACATACATAGAGAAAGTGCTAAAAAGGTTTAGCATGGATCAGTCTAAGAGGGGTAATTTACCTATGACTCATGGTATAAGCCTTTCTAAAAACATGTGTCCAAAGACACAAGTTGAGACTGACAAGATGCACAATGTTCCATATGCTTCAGCAATTGGATCAATTATGTATGCTATGTTATGTACAAGACCTGATGTCTCCTATGCTCTGAGTGTCACAAGCAGATTTCAAGCTAATCCAGGTGAGGGTCATTGGATAGCCGTTAAGAACATTCTTAAGTACTTAAGAAGGACCAAAGATTTGTTCTTAATATATGGAAAGGGTGAGTTAGAGCTCAAAGGCTATACTGATGCGAGTTTTCAATCAGATAAGGATGATTGTAAATCACAGTCAGGCTTCATTTTTACTCTTAATGGAGGTGCTGTCTGTTGGAAGAGTTCCAAACAAGACACCACAGCAGATTCTACAACAGAGGCTGAATACATTGCGGCCGCGGAAGCAGCTAAGGAAGCAGTTTGGATCAAAAAGTTCGTAACTGAACTTGGTGTGGTTCCAACCATTGTTGATCCGGTCACTTTGTACTGTGATAACAATGGAGCTATAGCTCAAGCCAAGGAACCTAGGTCTCATCAGCGATCCAAACATGTGCTTAGGAGATTTCACTTGATTAGAGAAATTGTTGCTAGGAATGATGTAAAGATAGAGAGAGTCTCCACAGAGGATAACATAGCTGATCCTCTTACTAAAGTTCTTCCTCAAAAGAAGCATGATAGTCATGTATTATCTTATGGGATGAAAAACATGGATAATGTGTTTTAGTGCAAGTGGGAGATTGTTGGAATGTATGCCCTAAAACAATGTATTTGTTTTTATCTTATACATTCCTTATTATATGTTTTGTATTTTAATAACTTCTTATTTATCTGTTAAATATTAGATACAACTGATAAAGTCCTTATAATATTACTAATGTGATGATAGTCACAAGAGTTGGTGACTATGAGATATCAATCACATTTATAGTAATATTATTAAAATGCCCTAGTTTTTGTACTAATGAAATAGGACATCTTTAGTACGATAAAACTAGTACACAGTTAGCCTCTAATTAATGTAATTAGTGGTTGTTCTCATCAACTATGGTATGAAGATACTTAGGCTAATGTGTAGATGATTTGAAAAGTACAAATGCATTGGATGATCCGTTTAGAGATCCCGTTAGGATATCTATCTAGTGCCAATGGTGTATCTCTAGTGAAAATTGTGTAAGTGATCCTACGACTTGAGATCACCATAGTATCTTGAGTGTGAATCGCTACATTTTGACTCTATTTACTTGTTACTCTTCGTGAGTACCTTAAAATGTAGAAGTTGGATGTAGTGTGAAGCACGTAAAGAAAATGGGTGATCAAGACAGGATTTACCACTCTGATAGAAGGAGTTGATATCCGGATGGCCACTAGTGAGAAATTAACCCTAAAGTCGACTACTAGGTAAATTGAAGAATGTCTTCAATTTAACCTAATTAAGGGTAAATTTCGGGAACTAGAAAATTTAATTAGTTATCAGGGAATTGGCACTTATTCCTTATTCCTGACTAATTGGATATCTTTGGTGAAAGGATAATAATTACACGGTAATTTTTCACGGAAAGGTTAGGTCAAATTCCCTTGACTAATTCCGAATAATTGGGCAATCATGATGTGTTGCTAGACACCGCTCGTGATTTATAATTATGGGTTAATTATTTATTATAAGTTATGATAAAATAAAGTCGTTTATTTTATCTAATTATTAAACCATAATTATTACCAATACATTCGGGACCTATTGGGTCACACGCAATAGAGATTTAATCCTGGATTGAAACTATGTGAATTATCGGGGTTTAATTTTAAAAGAAAATTAATCCCAGGCCTATTTGAGCAGATAAGAGTAAAAGGTTATCTCTTATCTATCAGATGATGATAGATAGAGTCTTGAGTGAAGAGAAGTCTTAGGCTTTTGATTTTGAATCAGACAAGGAGACTTATCATCATATATTATCAGGTATCCCTCTCTCTCTCGGTTGAATAGTTTTTTGGCTGAGATACGAGAGGGTGAAGGTAACAAATAGAAAAAGGGAGAATCTGTGAGTGTCACATTTTTTCGAATAAGAGCAAGAAGGGCTAGCAACTTTTTCTTGCTCTTCAATACATAGTTCGTGAGACGACTCAGGGTTGCTCTAGCGTGGATATCAGTAGAGGCAGGACGATTGGACTGCTCAAGGGCTGACCATCCTCAAACAACGCTGCAGGGAGACGCTGCTTGGATTAAGGTAATCCTATAACCCTACTTTTTGTACATCATACGTAAAATCTAGGGTGATTCCTGGATGGTTTTAGGGAAAATTTTTTATTTTTCCGCTGCGTAGTGTCCCTAAAACCCAACAATGCCAACTAATTTAGCTTCTTCCACAAGCAGTGCGTCATCTCTGCTATAGCGCCAGGTTGTGTTGTTCACAGCAGGAAGTGAGTTGGACGCTTGGGCAGGGATACCATATTCGGATTGGTATCTTTGATGACCTGCAGAAATACTTTCGATTCTGGACTTGATGCTTTGTATTTCGCTAGCAACTCGACGACGAGCTCTCAAATTCTTGATGGAGCTGAAAATTCTCCTAACAGAGCCGTAGAATCCTGTTGCGCGGTGCCGAGCAAAGCGAGCTACAAATTCATCAAGAATGTCTTCAGTGTCATAAGCAGCCTCTCGCACTTGCTTGATCCATTCTTGGAGCCTGGGTTGAGCATCTTCTTCTTTTGCTTCTGCCTCTCTCAGGAAAGCTCTCATGTGCCCCAACTCATCCCTGATGAATTGAACCTCTTGCCGAAGCCCTCCCAATAGTCGTCCCTCCTCGCGCAGAAAAGTTGAGAGTTGATCCAGCACAAAAGAGAGAACCGTTTCTGCCATTTTCAGTCTTTCTCTTTAACTTAAGAATGTCGGGGAAGGCGGCTTCTCGTTATGGGACAGACCACTTGTAGTATCTTGAAAGGAAGGAGTAAGAGGAGGTTATAGATTCATAAGCTGATGAACTTCGATGCTCTATGGTGCAGTATTTATCACAAAGAAAAACAGCGTCAAAAAGAGAAAAAAAGAACTAACCATGGAAGCTAAAGCAAGAAATTGAAGACAAGAAGACAGACGGCAACGTGATTGTGAAAGACGAAGCAGCCTTACCTGCCACAGTAGACAATACAAAATCATGGAAGCTATTAGATAGGACCAAAGGCGGCTCATTTTACCAATTAGAAACGTGGCTATGTTCATAAAAAAGAAAAAAAAAAGCCTTGAACTTCAAGAAAAGTAAACAAATCTCAGCACTTACTTGAGAGAAAATGAAACCTCTGGCAATAGCTGATCTGAACCTACCCTGTCAAATCCAAGTTTGATGAAAAAGAGAACACGGGCGAGGAAGATGATAATTTGAACCAAAATTAAAACAATACAGTATGTGCAAGGCCTTTAGCTAGGAAGATGGAGTATTATAGTGGAGAAGGTAGGAGCAGTACCGTTACTGATAAGAAAGTGGAGTGAAATTGGCCGTGACTTTCCTGGTTGGACAGTAGAACAATTACTCAACGTGGTGGACCTAAGAGCGTGGATCTCATCCATTGGCTGTCAGAGTGACACATGGCAATAAAATCGAGATTTAAATGATACGGGGTTAGAATCCCTTATTAGGTGATCTAAGAAATGAGTAGTTTAGGGAAAAATCTGAAGTAACGATAGTTATGGTAACGAAACTATTTTTACCTGATATAACAGGTAAAAATATTTTAGCGACCATTTGATTACCTGTTGTACTGGTCATCTAAATAAAATAGTACCTAAAATTTTGGTTAGTAAGTTTTACATAAAAAATAGTAAGTTAACTCAATATATTAGTAACTTTTATGTCTCAAAAAGTAAACTTGAATAAATATGGAACTAACTTTTTTTTTTAAGTAAATTACTACTCTATATCTGAAACTTAGTTTTTGGAGAGTAAGTTTAGTTCAAGTAATAGTAAGTTTTTATAGATTAATAGTAAATATTGTTGATAGAATAGTAAATTTGGTTAATCATCAAAACTTACTAGTTTGTGGCATAAATTTACTATTTTACTTAAAGAAACTTATATGAAACAAGTATTAGGAAGTTTATTTGAAATAATGCTAAGATTTTTTTATTAATAATTGAAGCTTAGTATTATAGTTAGTAATTACTCGCAATGTAAATATATGATACACAATTGTACGTATCATTTATAAATGTTATATGTTTGAAGCATTTTAAATATACTATGAAAACTTTTTTTTTTTGCATATGACCTTATAAAATATGTAAGAATAATTTGTCATATTTTAAATTTTTAATTATGGGAAAATAAACAACTAAGTTCCCAAAATATTTCACTTTTATTGTTTAAAAAATCTCAACTTGTTGGTTAAATTCAAAATAATTCTATTGTCAAAAATATTTTTTCTCAAATTAACTTTCATGATTAGATGTGAGATACAAATATGGTAAAATATCCCTCATACATATGTCATGGATATTTCAGACTTTTAGTAAAAAAAATTTTTGTTGTTAAAATAACATATATCATAGTGTACTAATTATTTTAGGACCATTTTATAGGTGAACTAAATTTAATATAAATTATACAATAGATTATATATGCATGTGATTTTCATTTATAATTATTGGATCCTATTCTTATGAACAATCTCCCAAGGGAAAAAATCCAGATCATACTGATTTTCTTATATTAATTGTTATACTAATTTTGTCATTTTTATTATTATATTATTTTTCATTTTGTTTAGGCTTTTACTCTTATTATTTCTTGTGTCTCAGATGTAAATTTATTAAAACTTTATCATCTTATTATATTCATAGGTGTTAAACTATAAAAATTTTGATATATAAACAAGTAATATTCTATATATAACTAGGGAGATTTGTTGTTATTGTTATTCAAACTTTCAAACTTTTCAAAAATTGAAAATGATTAATAGCTTATAATACGACAAAATTTTATTACATATTTTACAAGATTATGTGAAAAGTCAAACTATTTTTCATAGTATTTTAAAATATATAAATAAATTTTTTAAATTATACCTATAATCATGTATTATACAGGTATATTATGAGTACTTACTAACTAAGATACTAAGAATTAATCATTAATAAAACATCTTATCGTTATTTCAAATAAATTTCCTAATACTAGTTTGAAATATGTTTTAAAATAAAATAGTACATTTGTCCCATAAATCAGTAAGTTTTGATTATTAATCAATTTACCATGTTATTAGTAAGAATTACTATTTATGTATAAAAATTTACTATTACTTGAATTAAACTTACTCTCTAAAAAGTAAGTTTGGGATATAAAGTAGTGATTTATTTATTTAAAAAGTAAGTTTAATATTTATTCCAACTTACCTTTTGAAGTATAAAAGTTACTAATTTATTACTGTTAACTTATTATTTTAGATAGAAAACTTACTTTCTTATTTTTAAGTGTTATCCTATTTAGGTGAATAGGCCTATCAAATAATCAAATGGTCGCTAAAAGCAACTAAAAAATAAATCAAACCATGTTATTAGTAAGAATTACTATTTATGTATAAAAACTTACTATTACTTGAATTAAACTTACTCTCTAAAAAGTAAGTTTGGGATATAAAGTAGTAATTTATTTATTTAAAAAGTAAGTTTAATATTTATTCCAACTTACCTTTTGAAGTATAAAAGTTACTAATTTATTACTGTTAACTTATTATTTTAGATAGAAAACTTACTTTCTTATTTTTAAGTGTTATCCTATTTAGGTGAATAGGCCTATCAAATAATCAAATGGTCGCTAAAAGCAACTAAAAAATAAATCAAAAATGGTCATATAAGTGTTATCCTATTTATGTCTTAAAAAGTAAATTGAAATAAAAATGAAAGTTACTTTTTAAAAAAAAATAAATTACTACTCTATATTCGAAACTTACTTTTTGGAGAGTAAGTTTAGTTCAAGTAATAGTAAGTTTTTACGGATTAATAGTAAATCTTGTTAATAGAATAGTAAATTTGGTTAATCATCAAAACTTACTAGTTTGTGGCATAAATTTACTATTTTACTTAAAGAAACTTATATGAAACAAGTATTAGGAAGTTTATTTAAAATAATGCTAAGATTTTTTTATTAATGATTGAAACTTAATATTATAGTTAGTAATTGTTGGTAACGTAAATGTATAATATATGATTGTATGTATCATTCATCAATGTTATGTGTTTTAAGCATTTTAATAAATGTATGTATCATTTACAAATGTTATGTGTTCTAATAAATTTATTTTCTAGGTCACAAGAACAAAAGTTAAATTTGTACTAATGTAGCATAATCTTTGAAAACTATATTAAATTTACCCATATATTAAGTTTCGTGAGTTTCAAATATATTTTGTATCATTTACAATATGGATTAATATGCACTTTTTTTTTATCAAACTTACTTTTAATTGGCAAATAGTATGTAAATTATTATAAAATGTTATTTTATAATAATCATAATTTTTATAGGTGACTGGTATATAAACTGCTAAAATTGCCAATTTATAAATGATCAAATCTTACTACTTTATGGCATATATTAGTTTGGTCAACTAAAAAATTATCGTAATTAAGTGTACGTTGGTTGTTGATTTGAAATTTGCACCCCTGTCACTATTTCGTTATTTCTACCACAAGTTTTTCTAATCAAAGTAAAACAAAGTCAAATATCTTTTCCTTTTGTATGTAGTATTTATATTTAGTAAAAAATTAATAAACCATGATTACATTTCATAATTTCTAATGAAATTAGTAACATTTTCTAAATAAATTGGAATAATTTGTAAAATATGTTATTTTTTTACCAATATAATTAGGGGTGGCAATCGGGTCCAAATCGGAGTGACGGGTCGGGTTGAGACCCAGGTATAAGAGAAAACTGGCTGACCCGAACTTGACCCGCCAACCCGAAATGGGTCAGGATATCTGACTCGAATCTGAAAATTCCAGGTTTTGGGTTGGCGGGACGACCCGAATGACCCAAAACTTAATTTTAATTTATTAATTTACCACTATAATTTCTAATTCACACAAGACTAATTACATAATCAAGTAATAAAAATTTAAATAAATAATCCCAAACCAAATCTAAAATAAATTAAAAACACCGTAAAAGTGTTTTATTCCAAACCAAATATAAAATAAATAAAAGCAGTATAAAAGTAAAAAATAATATAATACATTATTTGTCCAAATATAATAATTTCAACTTCGAATAAGTTAAATAAATTCATTTAGGATTAAGTGATTAATGCCTTTGAAAAAAAAGAATAATTTGAAGAGAGAAGCGGTATTCTCCTGAGTGCATATGACAAACACTAATTTGCTGCGAGACTAATGGGATATACCTGTGATAAAGGGAAAAGTGATCCATCCACCTTTTTTTGGCGGATTGGAAAGTTGAGCTGCTTGGTTCTTCTATGTCCATGGATGCAGGAATTAACTGTTAATATGATGCAGGTGCCTAGCTAAAAGTTTGTCCCATTATTCCTAATGGCAGATTGTCATTAAATAGAAAGGTGGATTAGTTGTTTATTCGTAGAGGAAGTGGGAAGATACTATTTGTTTGGACTTCTGCTAATGGCTTACTGAGGAAATCGCGGCACTTAAATTCACAAAGGCCGATGCTCTCTCATAAAAGTGCCGTCAGTCTATATAGGAAAGCAACACACTTTTTTTGGTCGAAACGATACACTCGTTTAGGAGTAAAAACTTCTAATGCTCGCAGAAATAAATAAGAGTACTTGGTTAACAGAGCAAAAAACGCCACGGGAAAGTTCATGTCATGCTGAGTATTGTATAACATGAGTATCTGAGTTGCTTTTCGAGTTCTGCAGATCAAGTAAGCCAGTCCAATTTGAAGTAAACAACAAAATTCTACATGCACAAGACATTTGATACAAAATTGGTATTTCAAAATAGGAGAAAACGGCTCATTTTGAGTATCAGTAAGAATCTACTCACCAATTTATTTAGTACTTGGACTAAACAAAGGTCCATCTAATGCAAATTGGCTGAAACAAAAAATGGCAACCTCAGATTTTATATCACTAGGACAAGCACAATAACTGTGCCCAGTGACTGGGGGCATCCGAGAATGAAGATTTGGCCATCTCCGAACATACACCACTAAGACGAGCACAAATACGCCCCTCAAAGGCACAGACAAGCACATTTACCAACGACCAAAATTTCCTTACTCAAAGTCAGAGACAAACACAACTATCAAACACCAATTGAGACGAGCACAGTTACCGTGCCGAGTGACTTTAAGACATCCTTCTTTGATATAAAAACATGGACAAATGGCTCTCTACGTTGCAAATGCAGATTTACTAACTTTTAATAACTGATACTTACGCAATTGAATTAAGCTGGCAGGACACTAGATATAGATATCTAAGCATGACAAGATTACATGGCCAAGAACTGAATTTAGAGCACAAAGACTTTGGGTTCAGAAAACTGAAACAATCAAGAGGCTAGTAACTTGATTTGAGAATATGATCACCAGCGTCAAGGGCTCTGATATCACTATCAAAAGCTTCAGTTTGAATTGAAATTTCTGGTTTGCAAACCCAAGAGCACTTGTGCGCTGAAATTATTCACATTAAAATAAGTAAACACCAGAAATTGCAAACTAAGGAGATTATGTTCAGATTTACAATCAAAACGCATTAAGCGACCTTTGAAGAAACGTAAATCATCCTAAAATTTTTGAGCAAAGTCCATCTGAAAAATTTGTACCCTCTCAAGAATAAAATTCCTTAATGGTCTTGGCTGAAATCTGGTTCATTCACTACAAAACCATCACAAGATTTGTATTAAAAATAGGCCACAACAACACATAATCATAGCAAATAGGTAACATAAAACTTAGGCGTGAAGAAGGAAAAAATGTACCTGAATATTTTCGTGTCCTAACAAGCTAGTGTTTCGTACATGACTTTGGATTAATGAAGGATTGCATGCCCACATTAATGCCTATACAAATGCAAATACAACACAATTATATTTCATGTCTTCACACAAAAATAAAAGCAAGCTATACATTACTTGACCAGGAGGAATGATCTGAAACCAAGCTTGGCCGATTTGTTAGATAACTGTACTAGCTCATCTACATGAACTGTCATTTCTTCCATTTTCAGCATGATGCTAGAAGCTATCATGTCAGTCAAAGAGGCTATCATGTCAATGTTTGTGTTGATACATGTTTTCTGAGATTTTTACTTAAATTCTTTGCAATACAAATGAAAATATTACAACTTTGGACTCCCACGCAATCTATACTCAAGTTGATCATACCCAAAGATTGGAATCCCACGCAACCCATACCCAAAGATTGCTGAAAGTTATGTTAAATTGCATAATTCTTTTGGAACGACTAGAATTTAAGAGGGGAAGGAGAAAAATACTATCTAGATTCAAAAATAATTGAGTAACTATAGTAACAGTCCATTTGGCAATTAGAACTTTTAATTTTCTCACCCGCACAGAGTAGCAATCATAACATACAAATTTCTCTTTGACATTTCACCAAACATCTTATATCCATTCACAAATTAATCACATTTAACTTAAACGCCTAGTCTCAAGTCCTTTTCTAGATGTTTCATATGGCTGTTAAGAAGAAGGCAGATGACTTTAAAGAGATAGGTGATACCCGAATGTGTTTCAGGAACCCAAAACCGTTTTCACGAACCCATAACCATTTTCAGAAACCGGTAATTTTTTTTACTTAAATATGTACATTTTTTACTTTTAGTATTACTAAGTTCGATTCAAACATAAGTAAATTTTGTCAAATAATAAGTAAATTAAATTACTCAAAGTGTAAATTTCTATTTCTAACTAAAACTTATCTTTCAGGCATACACTTACTAGTTTTAATTAAAAACTTACTAAAGTTAATATTAATTATTTTAATATAATATTTAAAAAAGTCGCTAAAAATTTTGATCTGTCACTAAAGGTAATAGAAACCTATAATAGTAGGTTTCCCTAATATCGGGTTTGTTTGGATTGTGATTTATTAGAGATATTTTTAATGTAGCACTTTTTATAATGTGATGTATGTGAGATAAAAAGATAATTGGAAAGATAAAAAGGTGCGTTGGAAATTGTAATAATGATGTAAGCAAATATATTTTGGCAAATAAACCGCAATCCAAACAAACCCATCGTTACCATAACTATAGGCATTGTAGCATTGTCCGTAAAGGAAAAGACTGATCATCAACAAACATGTCATAATAATTATGAATCTTAAAATTAATTTTCCAGTCAGCCCACCCGAACTGAAATCGCGCAAATTCAACACATGTTTCACACCATAAGCACCTGCAAATGCTAAAGCAAGTCACTCCTATCTATCTACAGGAAAAGTAGTCGCAAATTCTCAGTTTTTACTTCAACATCAATAATTGAAAACTTTGCTTACCAAAAAAAATAAAAATAAAAATATTTACAATAATAAGCAACGCAATTACACATTATTGACTATATATGATAAATCGATCCGAACTGATCAGTGGTCTAAATAATGGTATCCCAAGTCACTTTTACACAAATTGATGCTTAATTCCTTGACTTTGAGGGAGACTATCTGAAAATTTTATGAAGGAAATCATACACATATAGAGCAGAGATCAGTTCACTTAGCTTGAGCCTTAATTAACCATATGTTATCTGAATTTTCCTTCAGAAGATTCCAAAAAGAACCGATTCCTAGCCACGAGATCCCCCCACCCCAAAAAAAAAAAATCTTTAGACAGCAGGGCAGGGATTCACGAAGACTCTATATATTAATGAAATTCATACATACTTCTAATTTAGGCAAGAGATTATGCATTCTAATTGATGCGTACATGCTAATGTATTTGAACCAAACATGCAGCTCCAGGACGGTGCTTTCTTGCTCAGGATTCATTCATTTGGAGTATTTTAGCTAGTAATGACAAGTTTACAAGAAATGAGTTTGGTTGTACTTGCTACCTATCCCATTGGCGTAAACCCCCAAATTTTTGACTTGAATACACAAAGTCGTATTTTTTGGACAAAAAAAAAAGAGAATACACATAATCGTATTTATGAATACTTCAACCACTATGCTTGTCTTATTATGGAGCTTGGAGTCATCTTAATTCTCCATATCTTATGATTGAGAGTGGCGCAAGACTCTTCCTAGCAAGTAAGCAGTGGTAATTAATATGTATGGATGAAACTTGGACCGATTCCCACAGACTTCCAAGCCAAGTAACCCAAATCATTAATATGACCTTTAAACCACATATATACATACACTTTCTCTGTTTAATTGAACGACAATGTTAGAGGGCCCCAGTGGAATCTTAGTCAATAAAACCACATTTATCCATTGGTATATTTACGCCATTGGGCTGCGGCCGGCTGACCATTATCTTAAGTGCAATATTGTGATGGATAGTAGATTTCAATGATTATTATACTTTTGGCAGATTTTTTTTCAAATGTCAATAAACTATGTCTTTACCTACTCTTGCTCCTAAATAACGAGGAAAAGGACAATTCTAACTGGATTATTAGGAATAGAAAGAGACTAAATTACCTTTGAATTAGACGGATGCCCTTTGACACCTGTTGGATTTAAAAAAATTACATAAAGTGACAATTGATAGAAGGCAAGATTCAAAACTCTGACCTCCCATCTCACAAAATCTTAAAGTACTTTTTGTGGTTTAACAAGTAGCGTACATATACAGGTATCATCTATCCTTGCATCTTTATCATGATAAGAAATCTATCTGGTCATTTCTTTCCCTCCAGCTTGCGTTTTTCTCAACCCAGTCGGAAGCCATTGAAAGCATGGCAAGTGAACAATTGAGTGGTAGGTGGTATCTTAATGGAATGACTACCCTTGTTACTGGTGACACCAGAGGCATTGGGTAAGCAAATTTCTTCAAATATAGTTCCTGGTATTTATATTTATATCAAAAAATTAGTAAATTCATTTCAACATTAGTTTTCTCATTCACTCCTCAAAAGGGTATGTTAACTGTTAACAACCAATTGGACAACTTTTAATGAGCAGAAAAACCTACTCAATCACGGTCATATCTCGTTTCGTATACATAAATCCTTACTTCCTTCACTTGTTCTAGTATATATGTGCGATTATGTCCCTAGTAGCTTTAATGCAACATTCAAAATGCGTGTCCCCATTTTAACTATTTGACCCAAAATTTCAGGCATTCCATAGTGGAAGAGTTAGCAGGATTTGGAGCCACAGTATACACATGTTCAAGAAACCAAAAGGAACTTAATGAAAGGCTGCAAGAATGGGGAGCACAGGGTTTCAAAGTCTATGGTTCAACTTGCGATAAGGCTTCAAGAACAGAAAGAGAGGAACTAATAAAGAACGTCTCTTCCACCTTCGACGGCAAGCTGAACTTACTGGTAAGTACAAATTCTAATCCATAAAAATGGTTGGTCCATCTATTTCTTGACTTGTTAAAGAATCATAAACATCATTTCTGTTTAGAGTTTTAGTATTTGCATCCAAAGTAATTCTTAGGGGAAATATTTCGGATATCTTGGTTTGAATTAATTTTCCAAATACGGACTGCAGTGTAGATATTTTGTAGGATGTGCCGGCTGAAAGTGAATGGTATGCTTAAATAGGAGTAATTTAAGAAGCCTCCCATCAGATTTTTAACAATTTGACTGCCATTACCATTTGGCAATTAGAACTTTTAATTTTCTCACCCGCACAGAGTAGCAATCATAACACACAAATTTCTCTTTGACATTTCACCAAACATCTTATATGCATTCACAAATTAATCACATTTAACTTAAACGCCTAGTCTCAAGTCCTTTCCTAGATGTTTCATATGGCTATTAAGCATATTTTACTCGTAGACAATCAAAACTACAACCATGTCCTAGATGTTTTAACGGACATTTTCAGCCCCAAAATTGCAATAAATTCTTCAAATTCTCAGCCCTGATTTCGCAAGAAAATCTTGACAAACAAAACAAATGAAATATAAATAAATTACAGCAATATAATCAAACGATTTCAAGAGAACATGATGGTCTAACCTCGTCACCGCTATTTTTCATATGTTCTTTGATTGGCTACCACAGTTGCTAACCCTTTTGTTGTGTTTGATAGGGGGGAAACCCTTTCTCCTGAACCTGTGATATCTATAAAGCATATTTAGCTTTTCCTCCACGCCTAGGCAGGCCAATTGATTGACCGAAATGAGAATCAATGCTTAGTAAAAGGTAGAAAAAGAGACTGAGGCATGAAACCTACCAGAAGAGTTCAGCCTGAAGATATGATAGAATTGCTTAGCCCGCTTGATCAGTTTTCTAAATTTTAGCTAAAGCTAATCCCGTTCCATAAGATGATGATTGTACTCCTTCCTTTTCCAAGAAAAATTTTCTACAATCTTCCGTGAGGTGAGAAGAAAATAAAAAGAAGGGAAGCAACTTTGGAGAGGTGGAAACCCAAACCGTTTTCAGAAACCGATTATTTTTTTACTTTAATATGTAAATTTTTTACTTTTAGTATTAGTAAGTTTAAATTAAACACAAGTAACATTTGTCAAATAATAAGTAAATTAAATTATTGAAAGGGTAAATTTTGATTTTTGACTAAAACTTATCTTTCAGGCATATACTTACTAGTTTTAATTAAAAACTTACTAAAGTTAATATTAATTATTTTAATATAATATTTAAAAAGTCGCTAAAAAATTTGATTTGTCACTAAAGGTAATAGAAACCTGTAATAGTAGGTTTCCTTAACATCGTTACCATAACTATAGGCACTGTAGCATTGTCCGTAGTTTAGTCATTTCAGAAAATGTTAATTGTATTCAAGTTAAGATGGATAATGCTTAATTTTCCATTTATGAATTATGTCAAAGTTACACAATTCTTTTGAATTTCCAAATTTCCCACTTCCACGTCGAGAGTTTTCCAATCATATCTATTTAGAATTCTAATTTTGCAACTTCACTGCATAGGTCCAGGTCTACTTTGAAAAATTTTATGTCGGTCCAAATCAATTGCTTGACATGCCTAATAGTTGGTTAACGCATCTAAAATTCATCTGACCTATTTGTGCTCTTATGGTACATAATAGCTCGTATGGTATATCAATTTGATTAATCGAATTATAGTCTTGCTGGCCTGTCCTTCCAATCCCACGATGTGCTCATAAAATGTTGGACGTGAAGAAAGAAGTGGAATTGAAAATATTGGAGATGGCCAAAATTGAATGTTCAGCACAAGACAATTGAGGTAAACCCTTAACCACGTAGCCAAATCCGATCACCACCATCTTATTGATAGAACGGTTATTTGGCGTATTTTGGACTGTTATTCTGTCCTAATTTTGACTATTCACGGTGCTAAGAACTGGAGTTTCACTCATATTCGACATTTGTGTGAATTGTAGGTGGTCGGCATAAAAAATGATCTTGCGAGGCAAAATTCCAGAAGACCTTGCATTTCAGAGCGTGGCCACGCCTTGGAAGGTGGACGAAACCGAAAGCCGGACTGCGGTCCACGTGAACCGCGAGGAGCATGGGATTAAAACTCCAAAAGCTAGCTTTTGTGCAATCAATTGGGCCAGACGTTTGCTTTCTTCTTGACTTCTCTTGGGCGGCGCTACATATAAAAAGAAAAAGGAGATTCAGAATCAGGGGATCAATACCTGAGCTTTAGTCTTCTTTTCCGAGATTTGTCAGACGCTTTTATTTTTCTTTTGTTTCTTCGGCGGCTCTGGGTCAGACATTGGAGACTTTCTCCTCTGCTGTAGCTTTTGCTTTCGAATTCTGTACAATTTTTCCTATTCGACTTTTGCTTCTACTTTCGCTCCAGGGGTACGAACGCGAAACCCAACAAAGGGAAGCGAAGGTTTTTCAGCCGGTCCTTTGTTAATTCATCTTTTCCAATTCTTCGGCAATTAATTGAATGAATTCAATTAAATCACGCGGGATTGACACGATGAGGAGCGGCTAATTTCCTCCTCTACCCAAAGGTTGACGCGAGGGCGCGGTCCATAATATCTGTGAGATCTAACCGAATCTTCATTATTTCCTCCAATTAATTGCTATTCGTGCGTTTCCTGAATTAATTGTTCATGGGTATTTTATTAATTGAATATCAACGGCCGGGTATTTGATTTAATTTAATAGCCTACTGCCACGTTAATTAAATAGAATCCGTAATTGTTCATTTAGTTAACACCCCGTGGCAACCACCATAATTGGTTTTATGATGGGGAAACGCAAGATCTAATTTAAATAAACCCTCTTAGCGTGTTTATTGGTTAGGGTTGGGTTCTTCTGGCTTTAATGCAATTGGGTAATTAAATTCCTACGGTCGTACCTAGGGTTGTTATCTGGTTAGAGAAGCAGTCAATGGTCGTACCTTGACTGTCGAAAAAGTAAGGAAGAACTGGTTGTCAGAGCTTATTGATGGCTATAACTAACCTAGTGATAAATGGGTGAAATATCTTTGCATCGATGAGCATTTAATTGGACCGTGCCTGAGCAGTTGATCCTTTGGGTAGAACTTTTGTTAATTGCTATTTTCAGTGAATTGTACTTTGTGAGTTAGTTTTGAATTTTGTTTGTTTTATTTTATTTTATTTGTGTGCCTCCCATTGAAAATCCCCCAATTCTGTTCTACTGATTTGGAAAGAAATAATTTCCTACCTGCTCCCTGTGGATTCGACCCTACTCACCGCTATATACAAAAATCTGTATTTTTCTCGAGTAGGTATTTATTATTGCACAGGTTCGGCACCTGTCAATTTTTGTTATCATGTCTAATTTTTCTTTTAGTTTATTGCAATGAGTAAAAAAAAAAAAAATGGATGACTTTGTAAAATGAATGGCTTTGGATCGCCAATTTTGTGTTTCTATTTTTCTTCTTTCTTCTTTGTAAAATGAATGACTTTGGATCACCAATGTAATCTTTCATCTCAGTTCTTTTTCTCCAGCTGTGAAATTATTACAACCAATTAGAATTAAATTATGCATTATACAGAGTCAAACAACATAAAGAATGTGTACATTTGCATTCCCAGAATAATATATACATCTTGCGGGAAATTATGTATGCTATATATTATACTCGACCTTTAATTGCCAATAATTTTGAAGTTGGCATATGCTTCATTCTATAATTATCTGTTCAAATGAATCTGTCCTTTTGCAGTTTTACCTGTGCAAGAATAATTAATATGTGGGAAAATCTGGCTAAAAAAGTATCCTTAGCTAGACTGTAGTTAAATATTGACTAAATATGTGGGAAAATCTGCAAGGACTAAATAAATATTGACTATAGTTAGCTAGAATGTATCCTTATAAAAAAAAGACTTTTATATAGGGAGATATTGTTATGAAAAAGAGAAATTTGAAACATAATAATATAGTTAGATTTGTTTTTCCTGAATTTAACGAGTCATAGGCTAAAAAAGTTGTAGTAGTTCAATTTTTTTTTTTTCCAGATCCTAGTACGAAGTCGCTGCTTGAGTTAATGAATTGAAATGAATTGAAATGCACTAGTAAAATTAACTATCGTAGAGCCATAATTTGGACTCAAATGTGATAAGGTGCATTATATGAGCTACTCGAATATTGCACACCCGAAAAGCAACTTTGAAACAAAAGAAGCAAAGGCTCAATGTTTTCATAACAATCAATAACACTATTGATTCCTAGAAACATCATAAGAAAGGAGATAGAGAGACACTAGGGATATTATAAAATTCTATCAATATTTGTCATTTTTATATGGTAACCAACTACAGAAAAATTGTCAAAGTCGTATGAGAAAGTTAAGGACCAAATTGCACTAACGTGTTTCGTTCCAAAGCTAATTGTATTTCATAATTCATAAGAAAATTTGATGAAATAAAAATTCTTTTTTGAATATGAGACCTTGATTGTGACCATACATAAATACCCTCAATGATATTAGAAAGTGCATTCAAATTTAGGGACATGACGTGGTCCTAATTATTTTGTAAGAGGGGTGATCTTGAAAAGAAAAAACTTGAACACTCAACCATCAATACAAACTCACTATTTTAGCAAAGGTATAGATACAGATATTGATGAATCTTTGTAATTAATAAAGTACAACATGATGATCAATAAGAGTCAATGGTAGGTAAAATAGCTGGCATCAAGGAATGTACACCATGTTGAAGGTAACTATAGTATAGATAAACATAAATATTTGTAATTAACAAGATATACCATGTTGATCAACAACAGTCAATGGTAGGTAGAAAGCAGGCATCATCCTTGAAAGCGTCCTTTAGGACAGAAGAGCTAGAAACCAAAATGATGGAGATCAGCAAATTAATCACAAGATGCCCTGAACTTACAAGAATCATCCTTGAAAACGTCCTTTTGGACAAAAGAGCTAAAAACCAAATTGAAGGAGATCAATAAATTAATCACAAGATGCCCTGAACTTTCGAGGAAGCCAATTTGTGCAATAATACATCATACTTTATAGACGGAAATCTGCAATTGGTGAAGTTGGATAAGACTCTGCTGATGCAATTGTGGGGTTCCAGGCTTCAAAATTATGCAAAGATGACAATAATGAGTTGGAGCCAGCTTATTGATCACAATAATGCTTGTATTTTAGGCACGTTAGATGTGAAATGTGAGAGTTGACTGCTGTCTGAGCTCATTCCAGTGTGAAAGAACCTTCTGCGATAGCAAAATGCTGTTCTCTACCAGTCCCATTCCGTCATTTGTAATATGATTATGGTTATTTATTAGTGTGAACACACATGATTGGAATGAACATTTGTTTATTTGTGTAGAAAAAGTGATATTGTTAACGTTATTTTTTATAAATAGCAGCCCGCACAAGTGACTGCGCTCTACCTTTTTTTGGGGTAAATTGTGGAAGATAGAGGCATAATTAAATCAGCATACCTCTAATCATTTACCTACCATATATCTATATGAGGGCAAAACTCGGATCACATGCATTAATGTTAACAATAATGATCTACAACACTAAACAAGATATATCATGTGTTATAATCTTGTGCTTCTCTCTCTTCTATTGTTATCTGATTTTTCTTTCACTATCCTTGCTTTTTGTCTCACCATCTCTTCAAATGGTAAGTCATTTAGATATGTCATGATTTTCCTGTCATATTTTTTAAAGCAATACTCTAGTGTTAAATAGGAATATCCAAAAATTTCTGATCAGGATTGAGTTTTGTACACCAACTTGTTATTTATATGGTACTGCAAGTATTCAAAACTCAAAAGGAGACCTTAAAGGGGCCAAAAAAAAAAAATAGGGAAGACCTCATGACTCATGAGGTCAGTTCAGGTTTCTGAATTATTCCATCAAGGATACCGAAATTGGAAAAAAAATAGAAAATTATGAATGAAACAGAGAAAGGGACCAAGAAATCTATAAATTACCATCAAATGTCAAATGAATGGTGTTTTTCACCTATTGGCGCACCCTTTAACCCGCCGCCCACCTCTTTTTCAAATGGATGGTAGACATATAGATAATTGCAATGCAATGAAATATTAGAGACTTACTCTCATCCTAGCATATCAATTTCTTAACTTGAGGTGTATATGATAACAAATTTGAGTTTCTGTTTAAAAAGTATAATTTGTGAATTACCAGGTTTTATTTTTTTATTGGTGAATAACTTCCAAATATTAGATTCATGGTTTCTTTTCAGAAATTCCTATGTTTTATTTGATATATTTACTTTAATTTGACATATAAGCATTATTCAATGTAATATGCAGTAAGTTTTTTCCAGCTTCAGATGTTGCAAAAATTTTATTTTCTTTTGCAAGTCAAAATCAAATTAGGATTTGTTATCCCTTATGTTATATCCAGAACCTAGTAGACTAAGATTAAGTAGCATTACATTATTTGGTAGAAACTATGTTTAATTAAGTAATTTCATTCCAAATCTAACTATATTTGATAAGAAAAATGTAATATACTTCTCTTCTTAAAATAAATACTTAACAATGATATTACACAATTGCCCTCAATAATATCAATAAGTCATTCAAATTTAGAACTAGCCATAATATGTTATGGGAGGGTTAATGTTGGAAAGAAAAAACTAATTTTTACAATAATTAATAAAATAGAAATACTTCTTCAATTTCCTTTTACAATACGGTTCCCTTTTTTTGGGTTTAACTTTGTTTTACAATATGGTATATGGTTTCCTTTTTTTTTTTTTTAAACTTTGTTTGGAATTTCTTTCCTTTTAGAATACTAAATTTTAGAAGACAATAATTACATTAACACTAATATCCATAAATATCCCTCCCCCAATTCATATTTGAAATTTAAGATACGCTTCATTATTTCATTATACAGGGGCATTACTGAAAAGCGAAAACTAAATTATTAAAACACCAAATCACATTAGTGCTTTTAATATATATATGCATATATACATATATATGTGTATTTAAGTATGTATGTGATAGACATTTGCATAGAGAGGTTTATTTGGTGTCTAGTCTAGGGCGATATCCACAAAGCCAACGAGGACAAAATTAAAAAAAAAAAAAAAACGCCTTGAGAAACATTAGACAGAGATTCAAGGGACTGTGGCATTCCAAAAGAAAAGGAAAACAACAAATTAAAGAGGAGAATCATCGAGGACATCGAAAATTAAAACCCAATAAATTAACTTTCTGATGTTGAAATAATGATCAAGTGAAAACCGTAAGAAATTTTATATTGTAACTTAATACAGAAGAAATATTGTAACTTAATACAGAAGAAATTTTCAAAGCCGTAAGAAATTTAAGGACGAAATATGAGAAAAATTCTTACTCACAAAAAAAGAAACTGCAACAAATAAATGGAGTGGAGCCATCGTAGTCAAAAAGTAAAAGAGAAACTAAAGCAAGAGACGTGATGGAAATTGAATAGAAAGAAGATAGACAGCAACGTGATTTTGAGATAGAGCACGAAGCTGCCTTACCCGCTACACTACAAAATCATGGGAATTATTAAGAGGACCATGCAGTTGGTGGGGTGTTCACTCTTTGTAGATCATTGTTATGAGCTAATAATCCAACAGGAACAGAGAGAACTGTTTGTGCCACTTGCAGTTTTGTAGATCATTTAGCCCTCAATATAAAATTTACTGGATTCAGATTTTAACATAGAAATTGAACATCTAAATTAATTAAATAGCACTACATTTCTTAGATAAAACTTACTCCCAAAATTAAGTGATAAGTTATTCACATTGTAAAATACCCCTACCCTTATTTTTGGGTAAATTAAACATAAAATCCTATGATTTCACTCATTGTCATATAACCCTATAACATTGTAAAATATCTATTTCACTCCCTTAGGTTCAATATAAACTTTACAAAAAATAATCTCTGTAACGTCATTAGTTCAAATATTATTAATTTCCTTACTTAAATACTAAAGCGAATAAATGCCTAACCATCTCAGATAAAATCACAGGGGAATTGTGTGGATCAATGCAAAAAACTGCAATGAGGTAAGGTGGATATTTATATAAATCATAAAGGATTAAGTGGATTTTATTATTCCATCACATACGTTTTCTGGAATGTGTTTGGTTTAATCACCTAATCAATGATGTATTCCTTCCATTTTCTACTTTGCATAAAACCACATAAAGGTTATGTGACTATTGTGAAACTTTAGATGTGTTATGTAGCATTGAAGAAAATTATAGGGGGATTATATGTAATTTATCCTTTTTTTTTTTTTACATGAATTGTAGTTATATATATTATTTTAATGCTTTTATCGACTAAATGACATTGAACCTTTTTTTGGGGGTCAAATGATGTTGTAATCAATAGAGAGAAATTTGAGAAGGAATATGAGGGTTCAAATCTCATCTATTTATTAGAAACTAGCTTCCCGAATTTCAGAAAAGGAATTTAATTAGAGATCTGACAGGTGCCGAACCTGTACAATAATAAATACCTACTCAAGAAAAATACAGATTTTGTATATAGCGGTGAGCAGGGTCGAATCCACAGGGACTGGAAGTAATTGTTTCTTTTAGAGTCCAAAGTATGGGGGGTTTTGGATTAAATGCTAACTAAATAAATTAACTGCAGAAAATAATTAATTAAAAGAAATAACTAAGAGAAACTCTAGCCAAGGGTATACTTCAGAAATGGTTCATGCACTGATCATTAATGCAAAAATAATCCCAACATTTATTAATAGATTGGTTATAGTTGTCATGCACGCGATAAACAACCAACCCTTCCTTAATTTATCGATAGCTAAGGTACGACCGTTAGCTATTTCTCTAACCCAAAAACAACCCTAGGTACGACCGTAAGATTTAATTTCTAGATTGCATTAATAATTAGAAAGGCCCAATCCTAACCAACAAACACGCTACGAGGGTTTGTTTAAGCTAGATCATATGCTCCCCTGACATAAACCCAATTACGCCAGTTGCTACTGAGGTAGAGATAACGAACAATTACGGATTCAATTACCCCTATTTAGCAAAAATAGCCTATATGAATAATTAATTATTGCGCACTAATCAATCATACACAAGGCCATAGCAATTAAAATCAAGGAACATATAAATACCAATAAATGAAGAAAATAATTAAAACAGATTCGATCTCACAGTAATTGTCGAACCAAATCGTCAGTTGTCCCCTTGACTAGAATTGTAGAATTAGTTCATAATTAATGAACTAAACCCACAAGAAATTGAAGCAAAGGCTGCGGCCATCAATTCGCAAGTTGAGGGAATTCAATTCGTCTATTTAATAAAGAGAGAAAGCTACAAAAGGGACTTCATAGTTTTCCTTCGGTCTGGGCGTCCGCAGGAAGCAAACCAAAAGGAAAAGTCAAAGAAAAACAAAGAACAAGCCTCAGCTATTCAGCCATCTTCCATGCGTAAGAACAAACTAGCTAAAAGGCCAAAAAAGGGTCAACAAAAGTTGCTAAGCTAAAGGCTACCCAAAATTCCTACGAGAAGAAAAGTCAAAATCCTAAGCTAAAACTAAAGAAACGGAAAAACTAAGAGGACCAGACAGCCCTCTGCTGTGCGGCGGTTCCTCCCAGGGGGAAGAAGACCCTTTTTCTCCTGCGCAATTGTCCTATATAAAGTAGTGCCCCTTGCGGCGGCTCCTGTGCGGAAAAATGAAGACTTCGGCCCAATTTGCCCAACAAGGGCTCATGTTTTGTTGTTCCAAAAATGCCCCTAGGACAAGCTCTATCATCTGAACTCTTTTTCTGCCAAATTAGCACCTATTATTATATTTTCGTTCTACTCCCTGAAATATATGTAAAATACTAAAAGTGAGTAGAATCCCACAATTAATCCAGATTGGGTCAAGTAATAGGAGAAATTAATAATAAAATAAATGATAAAATCGCAACCTATCAATTCCCCCACACCTAAACCATGCTTGTCCTCAAGCATGAGAACAGCAAACAAACTAAATATTTGACAATGGCTATTGCTCTATCTATCATATTGCCAAGATATCAAGAAAAATATATATCAAGCATCAGTGATCAAGATCCAAGAAACATCACTCCGGTTAGCTTCTAAACCACAAATCCTCCAATTTCAGGTTAACTAATCTAAGAAAAAGGAATGACGCATAACATTTATCAGCAAATGGTCCAACTATTAACCAAAATCTCAACATTAAATCCATAATTCGGCAAGCTGACTTTTATTACACACTAACACAACCTTCACTTTTTTTTTTTTTCTAATAGTAACAAAAGACTTAGTCGCTAGCCATTTGAGCCTTTTGACGCGAACTCCAACATTGGCCAGATGAAGGAGCCCGGTTACTCAGCTTCTATCGCCACGTGACCACGTACTCATAGCAATTACTACTTTTTGACGCGAGAATCAACACTTTTAGGTGCAGATCCCCGGTTACTCAGTAGTAACTAATAGCGGAGTACAGTCAAGTTTATTCATAGCTAAAAATCACAAAAACTCAATATAACACAAGAACCAAAAGAAAACTTGCATCAGCTAGCCTCATTTTCAAACATGGAGAACTAAAGTTAATAACCGGACCAATTCACATGAAAATGCCAATAATCATTCCCTATGCCTAGGAAAGTTAACCAAAAATTATAAGAGTAAAACAATCATTGATATTCACCAAAGAGATGTTTTTGAATTCAACCACATTAACTTGATACCCTTTTATTATTAAAATTGGCAAAAGTAGAAATAGAGGCAATAATCCAACATCAAACCTTGGCATGCACTTACGAGCCAATCACTAAAAAGAAAAAAAAATGAACGAGAGGTGGACAAATAACAAACTAAAAATAAAGAACTAGTATAGCTGTCCCCCCCACACCTAGATCCTACATTGTCCTCAATGGAGGGATTAAAGCAATTAAAACGAAGAGGGCAACGAAACTTCCCTCACGAGTGGTGAAAGGGTAGGCGGGAATGGTGCACGGAAACTGATGTGATAGAAGTACGCGGCCAAGGTCTGAGATATCTCAACTCAATTCAACCAGCAAATGCAAAACTCTGTCCACCCAAAATCTCAACAAAGCCTCCAAGCAGACAGTTAATTTCTCAACTCAAAAAGCAGCAATTCCAGTAATAGCAGTATAGAAGTTGGAGAATAACCACACAATCACAATCAGGTAGCCAACTAATTGAAAATAACAAATCCTAATCAAAGTACCCCTAACCAGTACCACTGGTGCAAAATGTAGTCCAAAATCAATGAAATTGCTATAGCAGAGTAGAGCAGTAGTAAAGCAATAGCCCCAAGTGTTAATCTAATCACAAGAAAGATTCTAAACCTCTAAAGAAAAACAACAGGCGACTGGAATTCCAATGAATAGAGCAAGTAGAGGAACCGTAGGTGGGAACCCACTCCACCGAAGTCAATGAACAGACCCAGGAAACAAATAAGTCCTCAAATGAGTCAACAAATTGCACAAATGATCAGACCAAAATCACAGACACTGTTCCTCCAAATCAACAATATAAACCAACATCCAGAATGTCCTCAAAAACTCGATTAAAAACTACTAATGCCCACAAGGAATGCAGTTGCCGAATCAACCAAAAGTTCAACAAGCACAACACTGGCCGAGATTCTTCCCCAAAATATCACAGACAATTGTTAAAATTCCAGCCCACCCAAGAACTTCAACAATTGCACCCAACTAGAGGAAGCAATGTAAATAGCATAGAAACTTCCCAATTTAACAAACAAGTGCAATATTTCAGCTTACCCAAAATTTCAACAAATGGCTCCAGTTGGCCAGTCAAAATCTTAATTCAAAATCAGCAATTTCAATGAAAACGGCTTAGATATTGGACACTACAAACGCAGCCAACCAGATAGAGGTACCAAATTAGGGTCCAATTACTCCACCAGTACCACAGGTATAGCAAAATAGCACAATAATACGATGGAAAATAGCACAATTGCTAGCACTGGTGCACCGCACAGTTAAGAAACGACTCAAACAGGCAACTCGACCAGTGATAACCCAATTACTGCATCAGTTCATCTAAATATGCAAATGACTCCCAGCAGTATGCTCAAACACATTCAATTTCAACGAATATACTAATCGAGCAAGCTAGGAGAAGTAATAGTGGTGAACCATCTCAACAAATGAACTCACTTCCGCCCAACAAGCCAAATCAACAATGTACGGCAGCCCACTTAGTGATAGTGCACCAGGAACAAACCCCAATTTTAGCGATGTAAAAAGTAGATAGCAAATTAAGGGTCCAAATACAGAATACCTCTACCCTGACGGCAGAACAGTGCGAGGAGAGAGAGCGGACGCTCGCGCGAGGGAGAGAGCCGTGAGGGGGAGAAGAATGGTGGAGGGCGCGAGGCTTTGGTGGTGCGCTGTTGGAGCTGCGGACGGCGGAGAGCTCAGAGCTAGAGAGAGGCAGTGGGCAGCGCGGATGGGAGAAAGGGGTGGCGCGGCTGAGCGAGGGAGGAGATGGGCGGCACTCTGTCTGGCTTGCGGCAGCCTCTGCCGCCGAAAAGTGAAGCTGCCCGTGGTGGAGGTAGAAGCTGCGAGGAGCTGGTGCGGAGCTCGCGGAGAGAGAGATGAGCGCGGGCAGCGGCTTGGGCCTGGTGAACTGGTTGTGGGCGACGAAGCTTCATGGCCGCGTGCGGCGTGGTTGGTGAGCAGCGGCGGCGCACGAGTTGGTCGTCGCTGGTGGAGGCGCGAGGTGGGCGCTGCCTCTGGTGCTGCTGGAGGCGGATGAGCTGGGTGGAGCAGCGAGGTTGGAGGCGGACCGAGGAGCTGTGGAGGACGCCAGGGGGGAAAGGAGGCACACGTCAATGGCGTCGGGCAGCGGCGTCTCCGTGGGCGAAGGAGATGGCGGCGGCCAAGAGGTGTGCTCGGCCGAAAGAGAAGAAGAAACAGGAGAGAAGAAAGGAGGAAAAGAGAAAGAAAAAAGAAAGAAAGAAAAAGAAAGAAAAGAAAAGAAGGAAAAAGAAAAAGAAAAAAAAGATTTTTTTTTTTTTTTTTTTTTTTAGGGCTCCATTGGAGCTACGGTGAGAAATATTTTTTTTTCTTTCTTTTTTTTCTTGTTTTTTTCTACGGGAATCAATGTTTTTTTTAAAAAAATTTTTTTTTTTTTTTTGAATTTTTGGAAACTAAAGCTACGGTGATAAGAAAAATTCTCTTTATTTATTATTATTATTTTTTTTTTGAATCTTACCTTTCCCGCGAACGTGACGCGGCACGTCAAGAGAGCACGAGAGCTCCCAGAAGTTTCAGAAATTTCTGATCGTGAGCTTCCTGCACATCATTACGCGGGGCGCGTCATGAGGCCAAGAGAGCTCCCAGAAGTTTCAGAAATCGCTGATCGTGCTTCCCGCACGTCACCACGCGGGCGCGTCATGATGAAGGTCACCTAGAAATCAGCAAAAACAAAAATTAACACCCAAAATCAGTCAAATTCAAGGAAAACAGATTCAAACTATGACACGAAACCAAACAAACAAAACTAAAAGAAAACAATTGGGTTGCCCCCAATGAGCGCCTTTCTTTAATGTCTTGGCTAGACATTATTATGTTTTTTTTCATGGAGGATAAAATCTTGTGGCTCGTCTCATTGCTTCATCCTCTACATAGTCCTGATAACCCTCATAGATGGAGTAATCTTTGAGCACACGAGCTACGGTCTTCCATGGATTAGTTGATGGTGCCAAATAATCAAGCATTGATCGCAATTCTTCATCCACTCCTCCATCAAGAGCCTTCGACGGTTCAAGATATTTGACCATAGCTACTCTTAACTCATTCCTGCCATGAGACTCAAGAACTTCCGGTATAACAAAATCAATCTCATTAACAGAAATCATGGAGTAAGAGTTAAGAAAATGCGGGTTAGGGAATGGAGGTGGTGTCACCACATTTGATGATTCTCCACTGGATTCTTTCACTTGAATGGGTTGCGGTTGGGGTTTCATTTTTTCATTTTCAGCTTCTTTTTCAACTGCATCTGTACATCTCTCTTCTTGAAAATCTTGCAGCTCGTCATCCTTGTCCTTAGGGATCACAGGCTCAGGCCCTTGAACCTCTTTACCACTCCTCAAGGTCATGGCGCTGACATTCTTCGGGTTCAACTCAGGTTGAGATGGCAGCTTCCCTTGGTTCTGGGACTCCAAACGGTTCATTCTGGTGGCCAATTGACCTATCTGATTCCTTATGTCCTGCATTTCGGAGTCCGTCTTTTGCTGATTTTGCATAATAACTGCCTCCGTCCTTTGCTGATTTTGCGCCATGATTGTCATCATTTGTTTCAGCAACTCCTCCGTAGATGAACCAGATTGAGGGGGCGGAGGTGGTCGGGGTTGGTATTGCTGCTGGTACCCTGACAGGGACGATGGTTGTTGAGACTCTTGCTGTTGAAAATCCATTGGCCCGGTTGCATAATCAAAATTGGAATTATCCCACCATCCTTGATCATACCAGTTTGAATAAGGGTCATACTGCATTTGATATTGGGGTGAAAAATCTCCGAAAGTATCAATTGGAGCACTTAGATTGTCTTGAAATGCGGGGCATGTGTCAGTTGAGTAACCTGAGTCAAAATAAGTTCCACAATTTGCAACAGCCCATTGATCATTAGGAAAAACATGAGTCTCATAACCCCATTCAGGAACAAAGTCCAATCTATCATCAAAATATGGAATGTTAGCAGCCATAAACTATAAAAAAAAAAGTGAAAAATAAATTAAAAATGAAAACAAGGTGAACTCAAAAAGAAACAAATTAATCTGACACCAGTCCCCGGCAACGGCGCCAAAAATTGACAGGTGCCGAACCTGTACAATAATAAATACCTACTCAAGAAAAATACAGATTTTGTAGATAGCGGTGAGCAGGGTCGAATCCACAGGGACTGGAAGTAATTGTTTCTTTTAGAGTCCAAAGTATGGGGGGTTTTGGATTAAATGCTAACTAAATAAATTAACTGCAGAAAATAATTAATTAAAAGAAATAACTAAGAGAAACTCTAGCCAAGGGTATACTTCAGAAATGGTTCATGCACTGATCATTAATGCAAAAATAATCCCAACATTTATTAATAGATTGGTTATAGTTGTCATGCACGCGATAAACAACCAACCCTTCCTTAATTTATCGATAGCTAAGGTACGACCGTTAGCTATTTCTCTAACCCAAAAACAACCCTAGGTACGACCGTAAGATTTAATTTCTAGATTGCATTAATAATTAGAAAGGCCCAATCCTAACCAACAAACACGCTACGAGGGTTTGTTTAAGCTAGATCATATGCTCCCCTGACATAAACCCAATTACGCCAGTTGCTACTGAGGTAGAGATAACGAACAATTACGGATTCAATTACCCCTATTTAGCAAAAATAGCCTATATGAATAATTAATTATTGCGCACTAATCAATCATACACAAGGCCATAGCAATTAAAATCAAGGAACATATAAATACCAATAAATGAAGAAAATAATTAAAACAGATTCGATCTCACAGTAATTGTCGAACCAAATCGTCAGTTGTCCCCTTGACTAGAATTGTAGAATTAGTTCATAATTAATGAACTAAACCCACAAGAAATTGAAGCAAAGGCTGCGGCCATCAATTCGCAAGTTGAGGGAATTCAATTCGTCTATTTAATAAAGAGAGAAAGCTACAAAAGGGACTTCATAGTTTTCCTTCGGTCTGGGCGTCCGCAGGAAGCAAACCAAAAGGAAAAGTCAAAGAAAAACAAAGAACAAGCCTCAGCTATTCAGCCATCTTCCATGCGTAAGAACAAACTAGCTAAAAGGCCAAAAAAGGGTCAACAAAAGTTGCTAAGCTAAAGGCTACCCAAAATTCCTACGAGAAGAAAAGTCAAAATCCTAAGCTAAAACTAAAGAAACGGAAAAACTAAGAGGACCAGACAGCCCTCTGCTGTGCGGCGGTTCCTCCCAGGGGGAAGAAGACTCTTTTTCTCCTGCGCAATTGTCCTATATAAAGTAGTGCCCCTTGCGGCGGCTCCTGTGCGGAAAAATGAAGACTTCGGCCCAATTTGCCCAACAAGGGCTCATGTTTTGTTGTTCCAAAAATGCCCCTAGGACAAGCTCTATCATCTGAACTCTTTTTCTGCCAAATTAGCATCTATTATTATATTTTCGTTCTACTCCCTGAAATATATGTAAAATACTAAAAGTGAGTAGAATCCCACAATTAATCCAGATTGGGTCAAGTAATAGGAGAAATTAATAATAAAATAAATAATAAAATCGCAACCTATCAAGATCCTCTCTTCATATTCCTTTTTTTTTGGCTAGCGCTATACGTTAATCAAACAAATTGCAAAGCCAATCGTTCTTGATTGCCCACATGTTGCTAAATCTAATCATCAGCATTGGCTCTTGGTTGCCTGCATAATTATCATCTTTTGATTTTTCAATGAATTACACTGCAAAAGAATACGAGTTCAACTTTACTACTAGCAAAACTATTAGCAGAAGTTATTCACAGCCCATGAACTCATACGGAACAACATGCAATGCATTGATGCGAAGGCAAAAGAGATCCTGGGCCCAGGTGGCGAATGCTCCGCCTTAGCACTCAGCTGTCGCTGGCTGTTATGAGCTGTGGGAATGGTGAGAGGACAGGGAGAAGCAGGCCTTGAAAAAATGATCTAAGTTGTGCAAAGAGTGGGCTGGGAACATTAACATTACTTTTTGTACGTTTGCTCTCTGAGGTAATTTTTGGTAATAACTTTGTCCCGTGCTGAGGGAAACCCCGGTCGATTTTGTATTTCTATTTTGAGATATGAGGGCCTTTCCATCTCCGAAGCTCAAATAGAACAGTTTGGAATTGCTGATGGTTCTGCGGCAAGCTCAAAATCAAAGAACAAGGAGATTGATGTGAGCATCTATCTAGTTGAGATTGTTATGTATTAGGTCCTGAATTCTCTATAATTTTGTGCTTTTGTGATTTTGTGCTTTACCACATAAGTCTTCATAGTTTAAAAACCTATATGGAACCCCATCATGATTTGGGTTAATGTGTCACTGTTAGTTTTCTCGTTAAAACTAACAGTTAATAATAAAAGGTCAAAATCAAACTAATAAATTGATAAATTCAAGCTTTCACTACTCTCTCTCTCTGGGAAGAGAAAAGGTGATTTTGAAAACCTATTTGTATAGAAAAACTTTCCAAAAAAATTTCTCGTTTACATTATAAACACATTTTCCAATCCACTTTTTTATATTCCTAACCACTTTTTTATTTCACATACATCACATCATAAAAAGTATTACAGTAATTATTTCAAACAACTATTTGGAATAATACTCTATCCAAACAAAGCCTTAATTTTCTCCAAATAAAAAAGAGATGGAAAGAAAATAAAAAATAAAAATAAATAAATAAGAAACAAAAAGGATGGAAGGGAAATATAAAACAAATAAATGAGAAACAAAACATACCAAATCTCTTTTGACTAGAAATATCATTATAGGCTTTTAGACCAAATCTTTAATAGCATTTTCTGTTTCTTTTTATGTTTGGAGGAAAAAAAAGAAGTAATGGAAGGGTAAATTTGTCAATTTATCAATTTGATTTTGATCTTTACTATTGACCATTAGTTTTAATGGAAAAAACTAATAGTGAAATTTTAACCCAAATCATAAGGGAGATTATATATATGTTTTTTAACCGTAGAGAAATTATGTGGTAAAGTATCAAATCACAGGAGGTAAAGTATAATTTACCCAACTTAATATTAGCTAGCCTTTACAGTGGTAAAGCAAATGGGTCTGTGGTTGCTCTTGATTGCCAACATACATATACGTAGATCATCCGCATTCTTGTGCTAAATTGCCAGCGTAAACCATATCTTTTGATTTTCCAATAAATACTGGAAAAAAAAAAAGAGTAACGAGTCCTTCTATACTACTGGAAGATTATTGATTGTTCACCCAAATTCGTCAAGTTTCGAAAAAAAAAAATCTTTAGAGTGAATTGAATCGAATTCAAATTTTGTGTTTTGCGATAATTCCTAAAAGAGAACGAAATGCAGATTTTGAGTGTTAAAATATTTTAAGAAATAGTGATACACATTGTAAGTTTATTAGCACAGTCAAGGCACAAAAAGATAAGAGTAACAACATCAAGCATTATACACGATAAATAAGACACAGAAGATGATGAACTTCTCGAAGGGGAAAAAAATTACTAATAAAAAATAAAAACAAAAAAGAGAAAGCAGTGTTGTCCACAAACTAGAGAACGGGAAGCCACGGCAGCTGCTGTTGCTGCCAGGAATGATTATGTTTTCTTCTTCTTCGCCCACAGGCTGCGGTGTCTCCATTTCCTATCATCTGTATAGTAACCAATGAGAATTTCAGGAATGTGAGCGATTTTTCTGTAATCTTCACTTTCTTCCTTCTGATTCTCTAACAGCTTCTCTCTCAATTGAGAACTCATCTCATACAGAGTCAGCCGTTGAAGCTGGCTCAACTGCTGAATACCCAATGGTAACTCCTCTAGTAATGGAAGTCGTTCCAGAATAAGATTTTGGAGACGAGGCAGTGCACCCTCCTCCACTCTCATCCATCTCAACCCTTCCATTCTCTTTAAGTGCAACCACTTCAGATTTAGGAACCCTCCAGCCTTGAAACACAACCCTTCTCCCTGGTAAGATCCACAGAAATTAATACTATCCAAATTGGGCAAATGTTGGAGGGATTCAAGCGGATCCTCCTCGCCCCTTAACCTGCTCCAATCCAAATCTATTCTTACCAAGCCGTAAAGACGAGCTACCCATTGTGGCATCTTTTCTAAGCGGCCACACAAAATCAGCATACGAAGAGATTGAAGAAACGAAGAAGAAGAAGAAGAAGAAGCAGGAGGACGATGATTTAGATCGATTATCTCATGATCGTCACCTTTACCAATTGAATCAACACATAATTCCCGAAGACTGGTGAGATTGGCAAGGGAGGAGCAGAGCTCCTTTCCGTCTTCTCTTCTTAACTTTGTAATATATAGCTCTCTTAATTGGGTCAGCTTTCCTATCTCCTTGACTATTGTGGATCCACTACTTGCATCTATGGATTTTAATATTTCTAGGGCAAGAAGCCCTCCCATATTTGAGGGAGCTTTAAACCCATGATATCCATAATCATCATCGGAAGAATCAACTTGTTGATATACTTTGAGAAACCGAAGTTTTTGCAGCTTTAGGATTTCCATGGGTAATTCCCTAACTCCGGTTTTTCCCAAATTCAGATACTCCAAGTGTTGAAGCTTCCCAATGCCTTTTGGGACTCTCTCCACTCCTGTACCATATAGGTCCAGATGCTTGAGATGAAACGAGTTGAAAATCTCATTTGGTATTTCCTTCCGTGTCTTTTGACCTCTCAAATCCAAAACCTTTAACAACTTACTACTCCTTAAAACATCAGATAACAACATACTGGACAGGAGTGGGTTTTTCGATCCAATTGTAACGAACGACCGAAGGTGGTCAAAGAAATAATTTGGTCTTTGCTGGGTGTTGTTACTACTACTACTATGGACTACTAGACGGCGTACCTGCTCGGACGGCCACATCGTTGGTTGTCCAGTAGTAATTGTGACCATGTTTTGTTCTCTTGACTTGGAAACGATAATTTCTCGCAATAGATCATGGACTCGACAATTTCCTTCATAAAACACACGAGTCACTTGAATTAGGCTTCTATTGACGAGTTCACTGAGATAACCCAAAGCTACATCTTCAATATTGATTCCTTCTCTCCATTCTACAAACCTCTCAGCAATCCACAAATTAACGAGTCTCAGGCACCCTATTTTGTAATCCTCTGGATAAATACTTGTGTACAACAGACATGTCTTTAGATGCCAAGGCAGGTCGCTATAACTGAGAGAAAGTATCTTTTTAACTCTGTCCAACTTACCCGTGCCTTCTAATTCACCCCCAAGACTGCGTCGAACCATCTCCCATTCATCTATTCTGTTTACATCTTTCGAAGCCAAAAGCCCGCTGATTGCAAGAATTGCAAGGGGCAAGCCCTCACATTTATCCAATATAACTTTGGCAACATCCATCAAATGGCCAGGGCAAGTACCTCCCTTAAAGATCTTGTTGCAAAACAGGGTCCACGAATCTTCAAAGGACAGTGGCTCCAATCTGTTGATATAACCCCGAGATTCAATGCAAGAATCAGAGGCTACATCAGATTTCCGAGTTGTTAGCATGACACGGTTGCCGTGGCCACTCTCGGGCAGAGCAAATTTGATGGTATTCCAAAATTCCACGTCCCATACATCATCAAAAACAATTGCATACCTTCCAGCTTGTTGAAGAAAATCTTTGATAATTTCTTTCAGCTCGGTGGTAGTCATGGACTCGATCGATTGCGGGACTGGTTTCTTCCCTGCCTCGTGTAACTGCCGAATCAAGTCTTTCAGGAGGTACTGAAAGTCACATGTTTGAGAGACAGTTACCCAAGCACGAACTGGGAAATGCCTTCTGACTTCAAGATCCTCATGGACTCTTTTCACTAGGGTAGTTTTGCCAAGTCCTCCCATACCAACCACTGAAACAACTTTCAGTTGGTGATCATCCCCTTGGAGGAGCTGAGAAATTAGATGTTTCTTGGGCTGGTCAATGCCAACTAATTTATCTTCTTCCACAAGCAGGGCATCATCTCTGCTATAGCGCCATGTTGTGTTGTTCACAGCAGAAAGTGAGTTGGACGCTTGGGCAGAGATACCATATTCGGATTGGTACCTTTGATGACCTGCAGAAATACTTTCGATTCTGGACTTGATGCTTTGTATTTCGCTGGCAACTCGATGACGAGCTCTCAAATTCTTGATGGAGCTGAAAATTCTCCGAACAAAGCCGTAGAATCCTGTTGGGAGATGCCGAGCAAAGCGAGCTACAAAATCATCAAGAATGTCTTCAGTGTCATAAGCAGCCTCTCGCACTTGCTTGATCCATTCTTGGAGCCTGGGTTGAGCATCTTCTTCTTTTGCTTCTGCCTCTCTCAGGAAAGCTGTCATGTGCCCCAACTCGTCCCTGATGAATTGGACCTCTTGCCGAAGCCCTCCCAATACTCGTCCCTCCTCGCGCAGAAAAGTTGAGAGTTGATCCAGCACGAAAGAGAGAACCGTTTCTGCCATTTTCAGTCTTTCTCTTTAACTTGAGAATGTCGGGGAAGGCGGCTTCTGGTTTATAGGACAGTCCACTTGGTAATATCTTGAAAGGAAGAAGGAAGAGGAGGTTATAGATTCATAAGCTGATGAACTTCGATGCTATATGGTGCAGTATTTATCAAAAAGAAAAAGAAAAAACTAACCAATTAGAAGAAACTAAAGCAAGAAATTGAAGACAAGAAGATGGGCGGCAACGTGATTGTGAAAGACGAACCAGCCTTACCTGCCACAATACAAAGTCATGGAAGCTATTAAGAAGGCTCTGCAAATGGTGGGGTGCACATGTCTTCAGGACCTTCTTTCAACTGTGGGTCCTTTGGTCGGATAATAACGAAGGAGCACCGTTCAACTGTGGTCCTTCTTTACAAGTAGAAGGAATAAAACTACCGCAAAATGTTTTGCTCCTTCTGCTAACATGTATAACCTTCCTTCCTCTATGGAACTAATTTCTGCTAACATGTACGTGTGCTGCAAGTTGCAATTATTTATTTTGGTGATATTCGTGCCAAACATATTCCTAAAGTGTGGTATCTCAAAACAATCAATTAATAAAGGGAATCCATTGAATGTTTTAGTCTCATCCCATTATTTGTGCGTCAACTATTATTTGAGAATCTAATATCTCTTTTGATTGAGAATTGAAAAATAAAATGTCATGTAAGTCTAAAAACTAACCTAATATGTCTAATAATTTTTTATACGACCTAAAACTGTATTAGTTTGAAAAATAACTTTATTTTCAATTATTGTAAATGATTTCAGAGGACTAATTTTTTGTAAACTTTAATCCTAATTACTTAATGACATTTGTATCTCTATATCCACATTAAAACGTACACGTAAACTATGTAAATACATTTTTTTTTATGTTCAAATAAATTATCTAGACATAGACTAATTCAAATATTGGAGTAGAGGTGTTTATTTTGTTCAATTATTAATCAATATTTGTCCAAGCATGTTAATAGAGACAAAAATGATGCTACACAAGTATGGAGGTGCTCTTTTTTTCTTTTACTCTAGTAAACATATTATTTTCGGCACCACAGTAACCAAGTTAGTGTTAGCCCCTTGTGATCACCAATTTAATCTATTATCTCACTTCTTTCTTTCTTTTGTTTTTTCTATCCCTCCTTTTGCAGTTGTGGAATTACTGCATCTAGGACTAGATAGGACGAAAGGCCGCTCATTTTACCAATTAGAAACGTGGCTATGTTCATAAAAAAAAAAAAAAAAAAGCCTTGAACTTCAAGAAAAGTAAACAAATCTCAGCACTTACTTGAGAGAGAGAAAATGAAACCTCTGGCAATAGCTGATCTGAACCTCCTGTCAAATCCAAGTTTGATGAAAAAGAGAACACGGGCTAGGAAGATGATAATTTGAATCAAAATTAAAACAATGCTATATGTGCAAGGCCTTTAGCTAGGAAGATGGAGTATTATAGAGGAGCAGTACCGTTATTGATAAGAAAGTGGAGTGAAATTGGCGGTGACTTTCCTGGTTGGATACTAGTAGAACAATTACTCAACGTGGTGGACCTAATTAATAAGAATGTGGATCTCATCCATTGGCTGTCAGAGTGACACATGGCAATAAAATCGAGACTTAAATGATATGGGGTTATAGTCCCTTGTTAGGTGATATGAGAAATGAGTAGTTTAGTCATTTCACGAAATATTAATTGTATTCAAGTTAAGATGGATAGTGCTTAATTTTCCATTTATGAATTATGTCAAAGTTACACAATTCTTTTGAATTTCCAAATTTTCCACTTCCACGTCGAGAGTTTTCCAATCATTTCTATTTAGAATTCTAATTTTGCAACTTCACTACATAGGTCCAGATTTACTTTGAAAAATTTTATGTCGATTCAGATCAATTGCTTGCATGCCTAATAGTTGGTTAATACATCTAAAATTCATCTAACATATTTGTGCTCTTATGGTACATAATAGCAAAAGCCTTAATTTTATTTGTCTGTGAACATTAGGCTGTTGGCCGGCTGGTATATCAATTTGATTAATCGAATTATAGTCTTGCTGGCCTGTCCTTCCAACCCACAATGTGCTCATAAAATGTTGGACGTGAAGAAAGAAGTGGAATTGAAAATATTGGAGATGGCTAAAATTGAATGTTCAGCATAAGACAATTGAGGTGAACCCTTAACCACGTAGCCAAATCCGATCACCACCATCTTATCATGTCTAATTTTTCTTTTTGTTTATTGCAATGAGTAAAAAAAAAAAAGATACACTCGAATACGTCAAATCATAATTTCATGTTTCTATTTTTCTTCTTTGCTTCTTTGTAAAATGAATGACTTTGGATCACCAGTGTAATCTTTCATCTCAGTTCTTTTTCTCCAGCTGTGAAATTATTACAACTAAGACTAGGTTAGGAGCAAGGGACATGAAGTAACCGGAGGATAAGGTGCATCATATGAGCCACTAGGGATGTAATCGAGCCAAATCAAGCTCGAATATGGCTATACTCGAGCTCGACCGAGTACAAAAAATCGATACTCGAAACTTGACTCGAGGAACTCGCTTTAAGTTCGAGACTCGACTCGATAAGACTCGACCTTTAGTCAAGCCTTATCAAGTCGAGCCTAATCAAGTTTTTTGACTCGACTCGACCAATTATGTTATTACTTTTTTGCCATTATGAAATTTTATTATAGAGAAGAGTTTATTGTAAATTTCGTAAAACTTATACCTATAATGATCATTTTATAATTATAATATATATATATTATTTAAATACCCCCGACTCGACGAGTAGCTCGACAAGTCTCGAGTCTCAAAATATTTGCTCAAAACTCGACTCGAATGACGATCGAGTAGCTCGAGACTTGGCTCGAACTCGGTCAACTCAAGTTCAACCCAAGCCGTTGACCGAGCTACTCGCGAGCTACTCGATTATGACTCGACTCGCGTACATCCCTATGAGCCATTTGAACACTGTATGCTGAAAAAGCAGCTTTGAAACAAAAGAAGAAGCAGAGGCACAAAATTTTCCTATGGTTCCTAGAAACAGTATAAGAAAGAAGATAGAAAGACATTATTGACATTATAAATTCTTGTCAATTAATGTTTGTCATTTCTATATGGTAACTTACTACAGAAAAATTGTCAAAACCGTGTGAGAAAGTTAAGGACAAAATACGAAGAAAATTCTTACTCATCAAGAAACTGCAGCGAAAAAAAAATTGGAGTAGAGATGATGGAAATAAGAAGAAACTAACGCAAGAGAGATGATAGAAATTGAATGGAATGAAGATAGTTAGCAACGTGATTTTGAAAGGCGAAGCTACACTACAAAATCATGGAAATTGTTAGGGAGACAAATGCAGTTGGTGGGGCGTTCACTCTTCAGCACCTTTCGGCTGTGTTTCTTCGATCAAATAAAGGAGTGGCTACCAGTGTACCACACCATCGTTCAAAAGCAATGATGTCTTAAACTTAAAACGTGGTGGCTTGGACATTGATTTCATTGACGTAGAAATAAAGGGAAAATATAGATTTAGTCTCTAATATTTTGCCTTTCGGCAGTTTTAGTCATTAAAATTTTGAAAAATGCAAATTTGATTCTCAATGTTTAGCACATGTGCAATTTTATCCCTAAAATATTGGTAGGAACAAATTTGGTCCCCTATGTTATAGTCTTGAAGCAGATTTAGGATGATTGACGAATTTTTTCAAATATTGGTAGAATCTGCTACGTGTGATTACATGCTTGTTAATTTTAAATATCTTAAAAAAGAAGTAAAATAGCGAGTACTTTTCAATAATAAGACCAGTTTACATGATGCCATGCCAGTAACTAATTAATCAAGAGAAAAAAAAGAAATAAAATTTGTTAATCTATATGAAAAAGTAAATGTTACGATTTTGTGCTTGGCATAGTCAGGATAGAGTGTAAAAATGAGTTCTATATCGATGAATTGGGTGCTTCAACTAATTTTAGTTAAAAATTTTCAATTTTTACTAGTTAATTAGTTAGCATATGAATTATCAGTTCTTAATTTTGGTGTTTAAAGTTAGCTACTATTTTGCTTCTTTGTTTTGAAATGTAATTTAATGGACACATAATTAGACGTGACTAAATTATGTTAGTAATCGAAAAAAATTCTTCAAATGTCCTAAATCTATTTTAAAATGGATATATTAGGGACCAGATTTGCCCTTGCAAAAATTTTAGGGACCAAAACTACACAATTGTGTTATTAATTATATTATTAAATATAAAGAATTGGATTATAACTAAGTTATTATATTGTGTATATATATGTATTATATATATACATCTATAAATTTAAATATATATATAATTTTTTTTTTTCATATGCGGGGGATGGGGCATGTATATGTAGCCCGGCCCCCAGCTCCGTTTTAAGGTAGGGGAAAATTTTTTCCCCCCACCCTATTTCTACTCTCGCGGGCACCTGTCCTTGTTGCCACCCTTAGCTTTAAGTACCCTTATTTTAGGGTAAATTAAACGTAATCTTCTATGGTTTAACTCATTTTTAAGGTAGGGGAAAATTTTCTCCCCCGGTCCTATTTCTACTATCGCGGGCACCTGCCCTTGTTGCCATCCTTAGCTTTAAGTACCCTTATTTTAGGGTAAATTAAACGTAATCTTCTATGGTTTCACTCATTGTCATATAACCGCTAAAACATTACAAAATATCTATTTCACTCCCTTAGGTTCAGTCTAAACTTACGAAAAATAACTTCTATAACATCATTATTTCAAATACTAATAATGTCCTTACTTAAATGATAAAACGAATAAATGTTTAACCACCTTGGATAGAACTGTAGGGAAATTATGCGGATAAATGTAAAAAAATACAATGAGGTAAAATGCATATTTATTTAAATCACAGAGGGTTAAGTGGATTTTATGATTCCATCACACAAGTTTTTGGGAGCGCATTTAGTTTAATCACCTAATCAATGGTGCATTCCTTCCATTTTCTACTTTACATAAAATCACATAAAGGTTGTATAACTATTATGAAACTTTAGAGGTGTTATGTGGCATTGAAGAAAATTATAGGGGGATTATATGTAATTTATTCTTTTTTACATGAATTGTAGGTATACAGATTATTTTAATGCTTTTTCGACAAAATGATATAGAACTTTTTTTTGGGGGTGGGGGTGGGGGAGGGGTCAAATGATGTTGTAATCAATAGAGAGAAATTTGAGAGTATTAGAAACTAGCTTCCTGAATTTCAAAAAAGAAAGTTAATTAGAGATCCTCTCTTCATATTTTTTTTTTTAAACTCAATAGAACTTAAAATTTGCTAGCGCCACACGTTAATCAAACAAATTTCAAAACCAATCGTTGCTAAACCTTATCCTCAATATTTTAAGATTTTGTCACGTGTAGAAGTGAAAATCTTTAGAGAGAATTGAATCCAAATTTTGTGTTTTCTGATAATTCCTAGAGAGAACGCAATGCAGATTTTCAATGTAGAAATATTTAAGAAAGAGTTATACACATTGCAGGTTTATTAGCACAAAGTAATTATACTGGTCAATGATGAATGATCACGTACGCAATGTGAATTGGAACGCTGGCAAATTTGGAACGGAAAGAACAGATTGGGAGATACCTATCACGTAAAAGGAGTCACACAATAAACTTGTGTAGGTCCAACGTTCGCTATTTTATCAGACAAGCCATATGAATGTAGGTTTGTACAAGGAGAAGTGAGGATAAATTGGGTTTATGTATTATCTCTGACCAAGATTTAAAATTGATCATTTGCTAAATCAATTATAGAAAAGATCAAAGCACAAAAAGATAAAAGAGTAATAACAACATCAATCATTATACATAATACATACAATAAATAAGAAGGTAAGATACAGAAGATGATGAACTTCCCTCACGGATTTCGAAGGGGAAAAAAATGACTAATAAAAAATAAAAACAAAAGAAGAGAAAGCAGTGTTGTCCACAAACTAGAGAACGGGAAGCCACGGCGGCAGAGAATTTCAGCGTGAATTGAATCGAATCCTTTTGTGTTTTGTGAAATGCAGATTTTCAGCGTAAAAAAATATTTTAAGAAACAGTGATACATATTGTAGGTTTATTAGCACAAAGGAATTATACTAATCAATGATGAATAATCACATATGCAATGTGAATTGAAACACTTACTGATAACTTTGGGAAGCAAAAGGGAAGATGATCGTCCTCATCATCGTCAAGAGGGAGTAAATTCAACCCCTTCAGTTGGAGAAAAGAAATTGAAGAAGAGGCCATCATTTGGATTTTTGTTTGCCAAAAAGAAGGGGCACCAGAAAAGTACCGGACCGTGAATCAATGGCCTCATTATTCGTTGGGCTATTCTTCAAGCTCGTCGTTTGAGGCATGAAATAAGGTCATTCCGGAATTTTGTTTACAGGTTATAGTGTTCTCTTCAAAAGAAGCTCATGCAAGCTAGAGCTCCATGATGGGAAACAGTTTCCTTCTAGCTTAATCGGTGAAACAGATTCCACGCAGCCACCCTTAATTAGACTTCTACCATGATGGCAGATAATGCAAAGGTAACGTTCTGGGGATGTATTTGTGGGGGAAACTAAAGTTCCTGTTGGCGTCCGAACTCGATGAGAGGGACAGCAAATCCAAAACTTGGTGTATGTCCAACATTCGCCATATTTATCAGACAATCCATATGAATGCAGGTTTGTACAAGCGGAAGTGAGAACAAATTGGGTTTATGTATTATCTCTGACCAAAATTTAAAATTGATTGTCTGCTAAATCAATTATAGAAAAGATTAAGACACAAAAAGATAAAGAGTAATAGCATACAGTACATTAACAACATCAAGCATTATACACAATACATACAATAAATAAGAAGGTAAGACACAGAAGATGATGAACTTCTCACACGGATGTCGAAGGGGAAAAAAATTACTAATAAAAAATAAAAACAAAAGAAGAGGAAGCAGTGCTGTCCACAAGGGAAGCCACAGTGGCTGCTGCTGTTGCTGCTAGGAAAGATTATATGTTTTCTTCTTCTTCTCTTCCCATAGCCGGTGCTCTCTCCATTCCCCATCATCTGTATAGTAACCAATGAGAATTTCAGGAATATGTGCGATTCTTGTGTAATCTTCACTTTCTTCCTTCTGATTCTCTAACAGCTTCTCTCTCAATTGAGAACTCATCTCATACAGAGACAGCCGTTGAAGATGGCTCAAGTGCTGAATACCCAATGGCAGCTCCTCTAGTAATGGAAGTAGCCGCAGAAATAGTATTTGTAGACGAGGCAATGCACCCTCCTCCACTCTCATCCCTCTCAGCCCTTCCATTCTCTTTAAGTGCATCCACTTCAACTTTAGAAACCCTCCAGCCTTGAAGCACAACCCTTCTCCCTGGTAAGATCCACAGAAATTAATTTTACTCAAATTGGGCAAATGTTGGAGCGATTCAAGCGGATCCTCCTCGCCCCTTAACCTGCTCCAATTCAAATCTATTCGTAGCAAGCCGTGAAGATGAGCTACCCATTGTGGCATCTTTTCTAAGCAGCCACGCAAAATCAGCATACCAAGAGATTGAAGAAAAGAAGAAGGATGATGATGATTTAAATCGATTATCTCATAATCATCACCTTTTCCAATTGAAGCAACGCTTAATTGCCGAAGACTGGTTAGGTTGGCAAGGGAGGAGCAGAGCTCCTTTCCATCTTCTCTTCTTAACTTTGTAATACGTAGTTCTCTTAATTGGGTCAGCTTTCCTATCTCCTTAACTATTGTGGATCCACTACTTGCATCCATGCAGCTTAATACTTCTAGGGCAAGAAGCCCTCCCATATTCGAGGGAGCTTTAAATCCATGATATCCATAATCATCATCGGAAGGAACAACTGGTTGAAATACTTCGAGAAACCGAAGTTTTTGCAGCTTTAGGATTTCCATGGGTAATTCCCTAACTCTTGTGTCAGCCAAATTCAGATACTCCAAATGTTGAAGCTTTCCAATGGCTTTTGGGACTCTCTCCACTCTCGTACCCCATAGGTCCAGATGCTTGAGATGAAACATCTTGAAAATCTCATTTGGTATTTCCTCCTGTGTCTCTTGACCTCTCAAATCCAAAACCTTTAACAACTTGCTACTCCCTAAAACTTCAGATAACAACATTTTGGATAGTAGCGGGCTTATGGATTCAAATGTAACGAACGACCGAAGGTGGTCAAAGCAATAATTTCGTCTTTGTTGGTGGTGCTGGGTGTTGTTACTGCTACCACTATGGACTACTAGACGGCGTACCTTATCAGTCGGCCACGTCATCGGTTGTCCAGTAGTAACTGTCACCATGTTTTGTTCCCTTGACTTGAGAAGAATAACTTCTCTTAATAGGTCATGGATTCGACAATATTGAGGTATTCCTTCAAAAAACACCTTAGTCACTTGAATTAGGCTTCTATTGACGAGTTCAATGAGATAACTCCAAGCTACAATTGCAAAACTCATTCCTTCCCTCCGTTCCACATACCTTTCAGCAATCCACAAATGAATTAGTCTAATGCATGCTATTTCATAATCCTCTGGGAAGATGCTTGTGTACAACAGACATGTCTTTAAATGCCCAGGCAAATCATTATAACTGAGAGAGAGTATCTTTTTAACTCTGTCCAGCTTACCCGTGCCTTCTAATTCACCCCCAAGGCTGCGTCGAACCATCTCCCATTCGTCTATTCTGTTTACATCTTTTGAAGCCAAAAGCCCGCTGATTGCAAGGATTGCAAGGGGCAAGCCCTCACATTTGTCCAATATACCTTTGGAAACATCCATCAAATGGCCAGGGCAATTACCACCATTAAAGATCTTGTTGCAAAACAGGGTCCTCGAATCCTTTACAGAGAGTGGCTCCATTCTGTAGACAAGACCCCGAGATTCAATGCAAGAGGCAGAGGCTACATCAGCTCTTCGAGTTGTCAGCATGACACGGTTGCCGTGGCTACTCTCGGGCAGTGCAAATTTGATGGTATTCCAAAATTCCACGTCCCATACATCATCAAAAACAATCGCATACCTTCCAGCTTGTTGAAGAAAATCTTTGACAATTTTTTTCAGCTCAGTGGTAGTCATAGACTCTATCGATTGTGGGACTGGTTTATTCCCTTCCTTGTGTAACTGCTGAATCAAGTCTTTCAGGAGGTACTGAAAGTCACATGTTTCAGAGACAGTTACCCAAGCACGAACTGGGAAATGCCTTCTGACTTCAGGATCCTCGTGGACTCTTTTCACTAGGGTAGTTTTGCCAAGTCCTCCCATACCAACCACTGAAACAACCTTTAGTTGGTAATCATCCCCTCGGAGGAGCTCAGGAATAAGACGTTTCTTGGGCTGGTCAATGCCAACTAATTTAGCTTCTTCCACAAGCAGTGCGTCATCTCTGCTATAGCGCCATGTTGTGTTGTTCACAGCAGAAAGTGAGCTGGACGCTTGGGCAGAGATACCATATTCGGATTGGTATCTTTGATGACCTTCAGAAATACTTTTGATTCTGGACTTGATGCTTTGTATTTCGCTAGCAACTCGATGACGAGCTCTCAAATTCTTGATGGAGCTGAAAATTCTCCGAACAGAGCCGTAGAATCCTGTTGCGCGATGCCGAGCAAAGCGAGCTACAAATTCATCAAGAATGTCCTCAGTGTCATAAGCAGCATCTCGCACTTGCTTGATCCATTGTTGGAGCGTGGGTTGAGCATCTTCTTCTCTTGCTTCTGCCTCTCGCAGGAAAGCTCTCATTTGCTCCAACTCATCCATGATGAATTGGACCTCTTGCCGAAGCCCTCCCAATAGTCGTCCCTCCTCGTGCAGAAAAGTTGAGAGTTGATCCAGCACAAAAGAGAGAACAGTTTCTGCCATTTTCAGTCTTTCTTTTTAACCTAAGAATGTCGGGGGAGGCGGCTTCTAGTTTATAGGACAGTCCAGTTGTAGTATCTAGAAAGGAAGAAGGAAGAGGAGGTTATAGATTCATAAGCTGATGAACTTCGATGCTATATGGTGCAGTATTTATCAAAAAGAAAAAGAAAGAACTAACTGTGGGTCCTTTGGTCGGATAATAACAAAGGAGCATCGTTCAACTACTGCAAAATGTTCTATTATATGTGCCACAATAACTCAGGCCCTTCTTTACAAGCGGAAGGAATAAAGTTAAAACGCCGTCGGATTGGACTGGACATTATTGATTTCTTTGACGAAGAAATAAAACTACTGCAAAATGTTTTGCTCCTCCTGCTAATATGTATAACCTTCCTTCCCCTATGGAACTAATTTCTGCTGGCAATTAATAAAGGGAATCCATTGAGTATCACTTGAATTTTTTAGTCTCATTACTTGTGTGTCAACTATTATTTGAGAATCTAATATCTCTTTTGATTGGGAATTTTGAAAAATAAAATATCATGTAAGTCTAAAAACAAACCTAATATGTCTAATAATTTTTTATACGACCTAAAATTGTATTAGTTTGAAAACTAACGAATTATTTTTCAATTATTGTAACTGATTTCAGAGGACTAATTTTTTGTAAACTTTCATCCTAAGTACGTAATGACATTTGTGTCTCTATATCCACATTAAAACGTACACGTAAACTATGTAAATACATTTTTTTTTATGTTCAAATATATTATCTAGACATAGACTAATTCAAATATTGGAGTAGAGGTGTTTATTTTGTTCAATTATTAATCAATAATATTTGTCCAAGCATGTTAACAGAGACAAAAATGATGCTACACGAGGATGGAGGTGCTCTTTTTCTCTTTTACTCTAGTAAGTATATTATTTTCGATTTCTTCTTTTTATTTTTAAAAAATCATTCTTAATTAAGAAAATTAGCGTTATCCTACTCATAACATCATAAGTCAAAAGATCATGTAAAGTAAATTAAAGACCATGTAAATTTCTGCTAACCAATTAGTATTTGTAATATCAAAGAAACCTTAGGAACAAACCACTCAAACTAATTTTTACAATAATTAATAAAGTAGAAATTCTAAGTTCAGTGTTATTTTTTGTTAATAGCAGCTCATGAGTGTGAAAATTGTGGAAGATAGAAGCAATCAAATCAGCATACTATTTAAACTTAGGATCCATGAGCGACTAATAACTTGGCCAAAGTATTTTATCCCGCTGATTTAATTAACTTCAAAAGTTTTATTGAGCTGACTGACACAACAATTGGGGCTCCAATTAACTATAGTAATAACGTGACTTAGTTCAAATTACAAAACTCAATCACAAGTAATCGTACGGAGTTGAATAAACCATATAAATAAGGCGCCACAGTAACCAAGTTAGTGTTAGCCCCTTGTGATCACCAATTTAATCTATTATCTCACTTCTTTCTTGCTTTTGTTTTTTCTATCCCTCCTTTTCCAGTTGTGAAATTACTGCAACTACGACTGGATAGGACGAAAGGCGGCTCATTTTACCAATTAGAAACTTGGCTATGTTCATAAAAAAGAAAAAAAAAAGCCTTGAACTTCAAGAAAAGTAAACAAATCTCAGCACTTACTTGAGAGAAAATGAAACCTCTGGCAATAGCTGATCCAAACCTACCCTGTCAAATCGAAGTTTGCCGAAAGAGAGAACACGGGCGAGGAAGATGATAATTTGAATCAAAATTAAAACAATGCAGTATATGTGCAAGGCCTTTAGCTAGGAAGATGGAGTATCATAGAGGAGAAGGTAGAGGAGCAGTACCGTTATTGATAAGGGTTTGTTTGGATTGTGTTTTATTTGGAATATTTTTACTGTAGCACTTTTTGTGATGTGAGATAAAAAGGTGTATTGAAAATTATAATGATGATGTAAGTAAATAAAATTGGGGAAATAAAACACAATCCAAACAATCCCAACGTGGTGGACCTAATAAGAATGTGGATCTCATCCATTGACTGTCAGAGTGGCACATGGCAATAATATCGACTGTGACTTTCTCACTTTCCTGGTTGGATGGTAGAACAATTAGATCAGAGTACCTTAAGATTGTGGACCTAAGATTGTCGCACATGGCAATAAAATTGAGACTTAAATGATATGGGATCAGAGTACCTTGTTAGGTGATCGGAGAATGCGTAGTTTAGTCATTTCACGAAATATTAGTTGTATTCAAGTTAAGATGGATAGCGCTTAATTTTCCATTTATTACAAGTAAGACTAGGTTAGGAATAAGGGACATGAAGTAACCGGAGGATAAGGTGCATCATATGAGCCACTCGAATACTATATGCTGAAACAAAAGAAGAAGCAAAGGCACAAAATTTTCCTATGGTTCCTAGAAATAGCAAAAGAAAGAAGATAGAAAGACATTATTGACATTATAAATTTCCATCAATTAATGTTCGTCATTTTTATACGGCAACTTACTACAGAAAAATTGTGAAAGCCGTGTGAGAAAGCTGAGGATGAAATATGAGGAAAATACTTACTCAACTAGAAACTACAGCAAAAAAAAATATATATTGGAGTAGAGCCATAATAGTCAATAAAAAATAAGAAGAAACTAATGCTAGAGAGATGATGGAAATTGAATGGAAGGAAGATAGTTAGCAACGTGATTTTGAAAAGCGAAGCTACACTACAAAATCATGGAAATTATTGGTGGGGCGTTCAGTCTTCAGGACCTTTCGGCTGTGGTTCTTCGATCAAATAAAGGAGTGGCTACCAGTGTACCACACCATCGTTCAAAGGCAACGATGTCTAAACTTAAAACGTGGTGGCCTGGACATCGATTTCATTGACGTAGAAATAAAAGGAAAATACAGATTTAGTCTCTAATATTTTGCCTCTATGCAGTTTTAGTCATTAAAATTTTAAAAAATGCAAATTTGATTCTCAATGTTTAGCACATGTGCAATTTTAGTCCCTAAAATATTGGTAGGAACAAATTTGGTCCCCTAAATTATCGTTTTGAAGCAGATTTAGGATGATTGACGAATTTTTTCAAATATTGGTAGAATCTGTTACGTGTGATTACATGCTTGTTAATTTTAAATATCTTGAAAAAGAAGTAAAATAGCGAGTCTCTTCAATACTAAGACCAGTTTACATGATGCCATGTCGGTAACTAATTAATCAAGAAAAAGAAAATTTGTTAATCTATATGAAAAAGTAAATGTTACGATTTTGTGCTTGGCATAGTCAGGATAGTGTGTAAAAATGAGTTCTATGTCGATGAATTGGGTGCTTCAACTAATTTTAGTTTAAAAATTTTCAATTTTTACTAGTTAATTAGTTAGCATATGAATTATCAGTTCTTAATTTTGTTGTTTAAAGTTAGCTACTACTTTGCATCTTTGTTTTGAAATGTAATTTAATGGACACATAATTAGACGTGACTAAATTATGTCAGTAATTGAAAAAAAATTTTCAAATGTCCTAAATCTATTTTTAAAATGGATATATTAGGGACCAGATTTGCTCTTGCAAAAAATTTAGGGACCAAAACTGCACAGGGACAAAAAAGATTGAGGACCAAATTTCCTTTCACCAAAACTCTAAGGACTAAAACTCCACAGGAGATAAAATTTAGGGACTAAATTTTTTCCAGGAATACGTGATGCAGAGGAAAGTTATTTCTTCTGAGTGGAACAGAAAAAGCAACTCAAGACCTAAGCTCAATTCAGGTTTCTGATGAATTCTTTTGTGAAATCTAGTTAAGAATACAAAATTATACTTAGTACGCAATAAGCAGAAAGGCATCCAAAGGGTCAGTATAAATTATCTTCAAATTTCAGAACACCAGTGCTTGTGCACCTATTAATGAATTATTGGTAAACCCTTTTACGATGCTCAATTGTGATAATAGTATATTTACTTTAACGTAAGCTTTAAGTACTCCCCTACTTTGTTTTCTTTTAACCCAATAATAGATGTATAGATAGTTTCAATGCTTATTCTTCGATTAAATGACGTTGTACTTTATTTGTTCATTTTTTTCTTTTTGTTTTTTTTTGGTCAAATGATGTTGTAATAAAAAAAGAGAGGAATTTGCGAAAGAATATAAGGGTTCAAATCTTATCTATTAGAAATTAGCTTCGTTAATTTCAAAGAAAGAAGTTAATTAGAGATCCCCTCTTTGTATTTTGACTTTTAACTCAGTAGAACTTAGCATCTGCTAACCCTTACATTAATCAAACAAATTGCCAACCAATCGTTCTTGATCGCCCACATGTTGCTAAATCTTATTGTCAGACTCATAATTCTTTAATGTTGATTTTTGAATTAACTACATTAGAAAAGAATATGAGTTCCACTTTACTACTAAAATTGATTGTTAGCAGAGAAGGCAAAAGAGGTTGGCGATGCCGAGCCTTAGCACCTAGGTAGGTGTCACGGGGTCGATGCCCTTCCATTAGTATCTGCCCAAAAAGCAATAATAACTTGCAGTGATAAGTGCAATTGTTCAGTCATCTTCATTTTTTGGTAAAGAATGGAAGGGTGGATACATAGGTGAGAGCAAAAAACCCCCATTAATACATGACTGCTGACTCCTTCGAGTATTAGTCACACGAGCCGGCCATCCTATCATTTTCCTAATTTTTAGCTTTTTGAAACCAAATAGACTTCCTCCTAATCTTCCACCAATAATCCACGTAGACTCCATTTCGAATTGAAAAACTCTTGAAAAATCACATCTTTTATCTCTTTTTGCTCCACCTTCCTACAATTAGTACTAAATACCAAATATAAGTAGAATCTATCAATTAATACAATATTTGATATAATAAAAGAGAAAAATAATCATAAAATTAATGACAAAAATGCAACCTATCAATGACTTTAGTCATTCAATAAGAAGTAGATCTAGAATTACAGGAGAAGTATCCAAATATAGTGTTCAATGCAACCGTTATGATAGGCATGTCTAAAAGTCTATACAAACATATTATGCTGTTTTTTATTATGTAACTCTCTCTTTTCTACTGTCAAAATAGAAAATCTCAAATTTGAAAAGATTAAAATAGGAACTAAATAGCTGCAGTGATTTGTTGGCTAATTCCTTAAAATATCACCTCAAAAGGAATCAATGTGGTTCTGGCATCCTTGTCGTCTTAAAATATGCCTGCCACGCTAACTGTGCACTGCAATCACACGATGTGACATATAAGCATTATTCAATGTATGTGACATATAAACATTGAAGCATTCCGGCTTCAATGTCTTGCTGGCCTGTCCTTCCAATCCCACGATGTGCTCATAAAATGTTGGATGTGAAAGAAAGAAGTGGAATTGAAGATACTGGAGATGGCTAAAATTGAATGTTCAGCATAAGACAATTGAAATAAACCCTTAACCACGTAGCCAAATCCGATCACCACCATCTTATCATGTCTAATTTTTCTTTTTGTTTATTGCAATGAGTAAAAAAAAAAGAAAAAAGATAGACTCGAATACGTCAAATCATAATAATTTTGAGTTTCTATTTTTCTTCTTTCTTCTTTGTAAAATGAATGACTTTGGATCACCAATGTAATCTCTCATCTCATTTCCTTTTCTCCAGTTGTGAAATTATTACAACTAAAACTAGATTAGGAATAAGGGACAAAAGTGGCTCTTTTGACCAATTAGAATTAAATTATGCATTATACATAGTCAAACAACAACATGAAGAAAATGTACATTTGCATTCCCAGAATGTAGTCAACCACCATTCCTCTACATCTGGCGGGAAATTATGTATGCTATTATACTCGACCTTTAATTGCCAATAATATTGAAGTTGGCATATGCTTCATTCTATAATTATCTGTTCAAATGAATCTGTCCTTTCGCAGTTTTACTTGTCCAAGAATAATTAATTTATGGGAAAATTTTGCTACGTATCTGCAAGGACTAAATAAATATTGACTATAGTCAGTGAGAATGTATCCTCGTAAAGAAGATTTTTATATAGGGATGTTGTTATACAAAAGAGAAATTTGAAATATATATATAGTTAGATTTGTTTTCCGGAATTTAACGAGTCACAGGCTAAAAAAGTTGTAGTAGTTCAATTTTTTTTTCCAAGTCCTAGTACGAAGCCGCTACTTGAGTTAATGAATTGAAATTCACTAGTAAAATTAACTATCGTAGGGTCATAATTTGGACTCAAATGCGATAAGGTGCATTATATGAGCAACTCGAAAGCAGCTTTGAAACAAAAGAAGCAGAGGTACAAAGTTTTCATAGTGGTCAATAATACTATTGGTTCCTAGAAACATCATAAGAAAGGAGATAAAGAGACACTATCAATATTATAAGTTCTATCAATGTTCGTCATTTTTATATGATAACCAACTGCAGAAAAACTGTCAAAGTCGTGTGAGAAAGTTAAGGATGAAATTACACTAATGTGTTTCTTTCCAAAGCTAATTGTATTTCGTAATTCATAAGAAAATTTGATGACATAAAAATTCTTTTTTGAATATATAAGCGACCTTGATTATGACAATACATAAATACCCTCAATGATATTTGAAAGTGCAGTCAAATTTAGGGACATGATGCAGTCCTAATTATTTCGTAAGAAGGGTGATCCTGAAAAGAAAAACTCAAAGGCTTAACCATCAAAACAAACTCGTTCTTTTAGCGCATATATATATACATGTATAGATATAGATATATAGATGAATCTTTGTAATTAACAAAGTACACCATGGTGATCAATAAAAGTCAACGGTAGGTAGAAAAGCTGGCCTTGAAAGTGTCCTTTAGGACAGAAGAGCTAGAAACCAGAACGAAGGAGATCAGTAAATTAATCACAAGATCCCCTGAACTTACAAGAATCATCCTTGAAAATGTCCTTTTGGACAAAAGAGCCAAAAACCAAATTGAAGGAGATCAATAAATTAATCACAAGATGCCCTGATCTTACGAGGAAGCCAATTTGTGCAATAATATACCATATTTTATAGATGGAAATCTGCAAGTGGTGGAGTTGGATAAGACTCTACTGATGCAATTGTAGGGTTCGAGGCTTCAAAATAATGCAAAGATGACAACAATGAGTTGGAGCCAGCTTATTGATGACAATAATGCTTGTATTTTAGGCACGTTAGATGTGAAATGTGAGAGTTGAATGCTGTCTGAGCTCATTCCAGTGTGAAAGAACCTTTGGCGACATCAAATGCTGTTCTCTACCAGTCTCATTCAGTCATTTGCAATATGATTATGGTTATTTATTAGTGTGAACCGATTGGAATGAGCATTCGTTTATTTATGTAGAAAAGGTGATCTTGTTAACGTTATTTTTTTTAAAATTGCAGCTCGCACAAGCGATTGCGCTCAATTTTTTTTTTTTTTTGGGTAAATTGTGGAAGATAGAGGCATAATTAAATCAGCATACCTCTGATCATTTACCTACCGTATATCTATACGAGAGGAAAACTCGAATCACATGCATTAATGCTAACAATAATGATCTACAACTAAACACGATATATCACGACGTTTGTGTTATAATCTTATGTTTCGCTCTCTTCTATTGTTACCTGATTTTTCTTTCACTATCCTTGCTTTTTATGTCACCATATCCCTAAATGATAGGTCATTTAGATATGTCGTGATTTTCTTGTCATTTTTCTTATAGCAATACTCTAGTGTTAAATAGGAGTCTCCAAAAATTTCTGAGTAGGATAGAGTTTTGTACACCAACTTGTTATTTATATGATACTGCAAGTATTCAAAACTCAAAAGGAGACCTTAAAGGGGCAAAAAAAAAGGGAAGACCTCATGACTCATGAGTTCAGTTCAGGTTTTTCAATTATTCTATCAAGGGTACAGGAGAGCAGCCAAAGTTGGAAAAAAATAGAAAATTATGAATGAAACGCAGAAAGGAACCGAGAAATCTATAAATTACCTTCAAATGTCAAAAGAGTGATGTTTTCCACCTACTAGCGCACCCTTTAACCCGCCGCCCACCTCTTTTTCAAATGAATGGTAGATATATAGATAATTGCAATGCTTTTCCGACTAAATGAGGCTTTACTTTATTACTCTTATTATTATGTTTTTCTTTTGGTCAAATGATGTCGTACTCAAATAGAGAGGAATTTGCCAAGGAATATAAGGGTTCAAATCTTATTAATAGAAACCAGCTTCATTAATTTCAAAGAAGGAAGTTAATTAGAGATCCCCCTCTTCATATTCTGGTTTTTAACACAGTGGAATTTAAACATTTGCTAACCCTTACATTAATAAAGAAAAAAAAAAAGCCAACCAATGGTTCTTGATTGCCCGCATGTTGCTAAATCTTGTCGTCAGCATTGGTTCTTGGTTGCCTGCATAATTCTCATCTTTTCATTTTGCAATTAATTACACTAGCTGGAAATGAATACAAGTTCCACTTCACTGCAAAAAAAGATTATTAGCAGAAGTAAAATTCATTAGCATAAGTTATTTATAGCCCATGATCCCATGTGCAATATTGCAATGCAACATTGGCAATTGGCTAGGCGAGAAGACGGAAGAGATAGAGAAATAGATTGGGAAGAACCAGAATCCCCATTTTCTAGAATGAGAAATAGATATTTTTGTCAATCAGTTATATCAGATTGATTAATTAGAGTTACCAAGGGCACATTTGGCATCTAGAATAAAAGTTTTGCGAACTTATTCACATATAAGTAGTAAAATACTAGTAATTAAGAATGTACACGTGTAAATGCTTTGTCTATTTGGTAGTGCACAAAATAAGAGGTGGATCCAAAGTTAATTTTTTCTATCAAAGTGTTGCAACTTAAGTGGTGAATGATAATTTTAAAACTTTAATAGTACCAGCTTGTTTTAATTATATTTAAATCATATATATATATATATATATATATATATATGATTTAGTGGTTGAACTTGAGATTTCAAAATTTAAAGGTCCCAAGTTTAAATGCCCCCTCTCCATCCCCATCCCTCCTACTTCTCCTTGCCAGAAAAAAAAATTTTAAGAAAAAAATATGTAATTGCGCATTAACTTCTTTCATTAAATTGAGGCAAAATTCAAAATAATATTGGTAGTTCATAAATAAGTAAAAAAAAAATGTAGATCATTGCTTAAACAATAGGTGCACCGCAAGTGCTTTTTCCTAGTGGGAAAAGAAATAATAAAGAAAAAAAATACTAAGATTTAGTTCATGACTTAAACAACAGATTTGTCTGAATTGAAGCTTATCATAAAATTTTTTGATGTTATTCATTTAACACTTTTTTAATATGATGTAATGTAATAATAAGGCGGTTAGAAAATATATTCTATGAAGTTTTTTCCAAATTGTATATCCAAATGAAATGTGCATCGCAAGTGCTTCTCCTTGGTAGGAAAAGAAGTTATGAACACAAAAACCCGCAAGTGGTAGAAAAAAGAAATAATAAAGATTGAATTCTTATTTGAAATTGTGTGCAAGGGATTATTTTCTAAACCAAATACAAAAAAGCTAAAGAAACAAAAAGATAAGAGTGAAATATTGCACAAAAACAAGATGATGCAAATATGAATGCGAGATCATAAAGTTTAACGAAAAAAGTTCATTATTCAGAGCAAAATAGCATATCATCATGCAAGTTAAAAGTTTGCAAAGGAATGAAAATACATAAAACTAATGACAATTTACGACCAGAAATAGACCAGAAATAGACACGATAGGCATGTAGATAATAGTAAAATAAATAATTAAAAAAAACCAAGATGAACACCTCTGATTGATTAAAACTAGTGATAGATTATGACTAGAAGAAACAAAATACAAACCCCAGAAATAGACACGATAGGCATGCATATAATAGTAAAATAAATATCAAAAGAAAAACAAAGATGGAAACATCAGAAGAACTATCAAAAGGAAAGAAAGTAGAGAGACCGTTGTATATTTGAATGCAACAGAAACATAGACAGAAGAACCATATAAATTGAAGATAGCAACGGGTGAGTAAAAACTTCAGCTGCACTGATGGAATTAATCCAGTATAAGGTAGTTTTGGCTTTTGGCTTTTCAGAAGCACAAATGGTAAAATTAACAAAGCACCTTGCAAAAGCCCTTCTTTTAGTACCTTGCTCGAAAAAAAAATTTTCAGCACTTTTCACAGCTTAAAATAAATAGGGTAAATTACTGATAACCTCCCTTATAGTTTCATCTATTGCCACATAATCCACATAATGTTTCAAAATATCCACTTCATCCCTTATTGTTTCATACAAACTAGAAACTTAATGAAAAATAGTCTATGTAGCATTATTAGTTGAACTACTAGTAGTGCACTTGCTTAAATGTGAAATCAAATGATGACTTAACCATCTTGTACAAAACTATAGGGGGATTATGTTGATAAATATAAAAATCACAAGGGGTAAAGTGAACATTTATGCAAACTATATGAGGTTTAAGTGAATATTATGATTTCATCACATGCACATTTAGAGTAGTGTGATCTGATTATGCATTCTGTCCATTTCCACTTTATATAAAATCACAGAGGAGTTATATTGCCATTTTGAAACCTTAGAGGGTCATTTAATATTATGCAAAATCATAGGGGGTTTTATGTAATTTACCCAAATAAATATGCGATTGGCAACTGACTTAAAAGAAAAAACAATGACCATCATTATTGGTTAAACTTGAGAGAACTTCCAATCTTGAATTGATGAATTGATCCTATAATCTACATAGCACAGATATACACTAATTATGGAAAAATTCTGTGTATTACAGCTATCAAATTCTGTATATTTACATTCTTTTCCTCTGCATCTCCATCGCTAAAACTTCGAACTCAATGTCTCAAATTTTTAATATATACGCATGCCTTCTTAAACTGCTACTAAATGCGTAGAGGTTTCTGATTCCAAGGGATTGGTCTGTTGATATACTTTGTTGAGCAAAATTAGCTAGAAGTTTTAAACAATAAAAATTCATATACTCAAAAGAGATTTTGTATCTCTCTAAGGTTATTGTTTTGAAATTTCTCGAATTCTGTCTGTATCTACTATCTCAGAGCTATACTGAAATGTGAAATACTATTTCTCTTGATTTCTTGTGTCCTGTTTCCAGGTTCATTTTAGAGCTTATAGATATATTGCATGGCTGTATAATCTGTTTGTCTCAAGAAGAAATTTATAGCCACCAAAACAAGTAGGATTTAGATTGCATAACCCATCTAATTATAACTCATTGAAACAGAGACTACTTGCCAGATGAATGGAAGATGCACTTGAACAGGCTTTTGAACATGGAGACAGCATTCAAAGTTGTAACAGGATGTAGAACAAGCAAATCTAACAATAACCCAATTATCAGGCTGTTTAACTTGCCCTTCCCTTAGATGCAGCAGATCTCTGCTGGTAGGTACTACAAGGGAAGGGCGTGAATGGAGGATGTCAGGTATAGGATTAATAAATTACATGACCCTAACTATAACTGTATCATGTAAAATTGATGTAAAATTACACGACCATCAAAATTTATGTATTATTCTCCTCTTGCCAAGCTGTGTTTGTTGAAAGCTACAGCTTCCTCTTTTCAGTTCCATATTTATCATCGCCCATCTATCTATTACCTTATAAAAAAGTATGATTAGTCTTGGTGTGTAAGAGTGTAAATAAAAGTTGATGTTTGTCTTTATGATACCAAAATTATCCTCGACACCAATAAACAGACAAATTGCATTGCATTTCCTTAATAATCAGTAAGTATTATATTAACAGTTACAAAGAAGCATTTCTTGAGTTGAGGTCAATTAAACCAACAAAAGAATACAGTAGAAAGAAAGAAAAGAAAGAAAGAATGTAAAGATGAGGATATAAAGATCACAGACTATGGCAATTTATTAATCCTGTACTTAGTAGTGAGCAATGTGTATACTTAAGCGCTAGAGTTACTCCTGAAGATATCAAAAGAGTCATGTTTCAACTGAAGGATGGCAAAGCACCTGGACCTGATGGATATGTTTCAAATTAAATTGGAATGTGGTTGGAAATGATGTGATCGATGCTATTCAGTATTGTTTTACTTTCGCTTCATAGTACTGTCCTCACGTTGGTGCCAAAAGTAGAAAATGCTACGCACATGAAGAACTTTAGGCCCATAGCGTGCTGCAATACACTGTACAAGTGCTATTCTGCCATCTTGACCAATAAGCTAAAGAAGGTTATTCCTGAAATTATCTGTAACACACAGAGTGTCTTTGTAAAAGGCAGGCACATTCTTGATAATGTTCTCTTGATGCATGAGGTGGTGAGGGGTTATCATAGGAAAGATGGATCACCCTGAATTGGGATTTCCTATTCGCTGCTATGAAGCTATTGGGCTTTCCTGCTAAATTCATTGCTTTAGCGGATAAATGTGTGACCATGGCCTCCTTTTCACTTAACCTAAACGGATCAATGGTAGGATACTTCAGAAACGAAAGGGGAGTGAGACAAGGGGATCCTATATTCGCGTATCTGTTTCGAATCGTTATAGAGATATTCACAAAATTGCTGAATTGGAACATTGATAAGAATGGATTCAGCTATCACCCCAAGTGTCAAGAACTTAAAATATCCCGTCCCATTTATCTTTTGCTGATGAACTTTTTATACTTACTGCTGCTACAAGGAGATCATTTCAGTTGATTCAGAAAACCTTGCATGAATTCGGTGAAATGTCCAGCCTCAAACCACACCTACACAAGTGTCAGATATATATGGCTGGTGTGAATGAGGATATGCAGATTCAGCTTTGCAATCCACTGCAGATGCCTTTAGGCTCACTCCCTGTTATTTATTTGGGCTTGCCATTTATATCTACTAGACTGAGATTTTTACATCGTCAACCTTTTTTAAATAAAATAGAACAAGGAATTCATAGTTGGGCTAGTAAAAAACTTTCATATGGAGGCAGATTACAATTGATAAAATCCATCTTAAATGGGATTCAGGTTTTTTGGTCTAGTGCTTTTATTCTTCCCAAATATGTCATCAAGAAGGTTTGTAGTATGCTAACTTCGTTTTTATAGGCTGTTGGTGAGATTAGAACTCATTACTGTGCAAAAGTTAAGTGGACTAATATATGTATGCCTAAGGACGAGGGAGGATTGGGCCTGTTTGATTTAGAACTTTGGAACAAATGTCTAATCATGAAGCAAATATGGCATATTTGCTGTAAAAGGGTTACTCTTTGGTTAAATGGGTTCATCTTCCTTTTGGGCAGCAAAGATTCACTATTAATGGTTCTTGGGTATGGAGTAAAATATTGTTGTTAAGGGAAGAAGCTCAGCCTTTCATTAGACATTTGATTGGAAATGGTGCTGATACATATTTCTGGTATGACTACTGGCACCCTATTGGTCCTTTATATAAATATTTTTCTGAAAATTTGTATCATATTTCAACGGAAATGTATCTTTGCTGTGACCATTGTGTCTATGGTCCTTGAATAGTTAGGAATACCACTGTTGTGAGTTGGAGAGGAGTCCCACTGACCAAAGCCAATTGGGAGCTAAGTATGGAGTTCGGATTGTCCCGTGTGTTTCCAGCAAGATTGAGTTTGCATTACTATAATAGTGATAGGATTTATGTAAGTAGGAATTGTTTGATTCCTGTGTACTCGCTTAATCCTTTATCAATAAAGATTCATGTTTGCCCAAAAAAAAACCAACAAAAGAATGACCAATTACTTGCATTACATCAACAATTAATATCAATTATGCCAACACTTACAAGATGAAAAACATTCCCATGAGTTGTGGGGTATTAAATCGAAAAAAGAACAACAAATTTTATTTATTATAAAAGAATATGGTGAGATATTTTTTGGATTGTAAATTATTTGAGATATTTTCATTGTAGCACTTTTTTTGATATGATGTATGTGAGATAAAAAGGTGATTGGAAAATGGGTTGATAATGCAAGTAAATCAATGTGTGTAAATAAGGTGTAAATAAAGTGAAATAATTTTTAATCCAAACACACTCACTGTGTAATTAGCTTTTGTGATGCCACAATTACACTCCTCTCTAATAAATGGACAAATTGCATTGCATTTCATCAATAAACAATATCAAATATGCTAGCCGTTACAAAAATGAAAGATTTCTTACTTTTTTATTTATCAAAAAAAGAAGAACAAATCTATTTGTGAAATATCCAAGTTTAAAGAGTACTTCAAACATGAAACAAAGCACAATAAATTGGTACTATGAGTCTCTTAAAAAGTATTATGAATCTTTTTATTTTTTGGATAAAAGTAAATTAAGCCTTAAGAGCACGTTTTAGTATGCATATATTAGTATTAAGTAAAAAATTGGGCTAAAAACAAAAAAAATTCCATGTGGTATACCTAATACACAGAAAAGCCCCCGTAGTTTCAAAATATACAAAACGATACCTTATATTTTGAACTAAATTGTAAACTAACAAAATTCGTTAAACTTAACGGAATCCGGTAAGTTTAACACTCGAGACCGTCATTTTTGTTAAGTATAAAAAATTTTATTAGTTTACAATTTAGTTCAAAACATGAGGTGTTGTTTTGTACGTTTTGAAACTACGGAAGTTTTTTTTTCTGTGTATTAGGTATACCACAGGGCACTTTTTATTTTTAACCCTAAAAAATTTTAACACAAAATATAATAAGAGCTGGAGTATAAAGAAGGAAAAGAGTTTTATGTTAGGAATTTATTGGTTTAAATTGCAACAAAAATTAAATTTAATGAACTTTATTATTGGTATTATTGTAATAGTTGATACCATTAAACATATCAACGCCAATAACAATAACAGTTATGAAGGTGAAACATTCATTTGAGTTATGGTGAATTAAACTAAAAAAATTATAACTTTTTAAAAAAATATCCAATTTCAAAGAGTACATCAAAGGTGAATATAAATATTTCCAAATTCAATTTGACTATTATATAATAAATAATCTTAAAGGCTTACAATTTTTAAAAATAAACTCTATAATAGTAAATCATGTCATCAATCATAAATACAAATAAGTTTCACCAAAAGAAAACATTTCTCTTCAAAATTAAACTATTTAAATTTGAACAATGGAATTCAATATATTTAAATACTATTGTAATTGTAATAGTACTATAGATCATTTTAAAATTCACATTTTTTTGTCTCAATTACATTTATTCCTTCAAAATAATTGATTTCCAGAACTTTTGAGAAATGTTACTTGTAGTCACATTTTTGTTAATCATACTCCCACTATCTCTTAAATCATATAGTTTTCATTTGTTACGATATGTGGTAACATATCAAAAACAAAAATGGAGTGCGAATTACATTTTTAAAAATTCTAAGAAAAAAATCTAAAAATATCATGCTCATGTTCACGTGCAAAAGCACATGATTCATTACTAGTATTGTAAAAATGTTTGATTATCCAAATAGATGAGCTTCCTGTAGATTGTTGGAGTTTGAATGGTCAGCCCCCTTTGTGAAATTTCTCGAACAATCTCGAGACTCAAATGGTTCTTAGATGAACATACGATTGCATAATGGGTGATGATATGTTGGAAATTTGATACTAATTTTTATGATTAACTTTTCCTTTACTCTTGCCAAATATTGTTTTAATTATCAGATTCTACTGATATTTGGTTAATTGTGTTAATTATAGGGAATTATGCGAGACGTGATCAAAAGGAACAAATTCCAACATTCTAAGAGTTAATTTGATGGTGGGGCGTTCGGGGCGATTTCCAAATCAAAGTCAAACTCAAGGTAATTTTTGGAGGAAGATTTTGGAAACTTTAATTTTCATTATTAGTTCTAGTGTTGGATTAGGGAACTTGGAATATTATCTTTAGTATTTACTTTTTCTATTTAGGAAACATGTTATGTTATTTGGTAGTTGAGACCGAATAGGAAACAAAAAACAAAAGCAAAGGACGGACCTGCTTGATGAGGAGTTGGAAAGCAACAATTTCGGAGTGACTCTTGGAATAGGATATATGGCCGTCACTTGTTTCTTTTCTTTCCCTCGTCTTTCGTTAGTTTTTTCAGAGAAAAACCATACCCAATTGTTATCAATGGAGTCTTGTGGATTTCTCTCGAGGATGCATAGCTAAATTCTATTTCTAGTCTGAGGATAACTTGAAGACTTTGGCTCTGTTTGGATTAGCTATTTTTTAGGGTATTTTTAAAAAATTTTATTGTAGCAGTATATATAAAAAAATTTTACTATAAAAAAATTTTGAAATATTTGATATATTGTATGGATGAGATTTTTTTTAAAATTATTATGCATTACTGTAGTATTGTATTTGTAAAATTTATTTTTAAAAAAATGGCCAATCCAAACGAAAAGTTTGTTCTATAAATTGTGAGATCGAATAAATTACACTGTTTCTTTTATTTGTTGGTATTTATTTGTTCTTTGGTTTTAATGATTATGACTATTATGTTATTCAAATATTAAAGCGCCCGTGACAGGGTGTCGAACCTGTGCAATAATAAATACCTGCTTAAATAAAATATAATTTCTGTAGATAGTGATAAGCAGGGTCGAATCCACAGAGATTGAGGATAATTTATTTCTTTTAGAGTCCGAAGTATGGGGGGTTTTTGAAAATGAGAGTAACTAAATTGCTTGGAATAAATTAAAATAAAATAAAACAACTACAACTCAAACAACTAATTATCACACTAAAAAGAATAATGGACGAACTCTAACCAAGAGACAACTTCGGAGATGGTTCACTTAATTCGATCACAGATGCAAGGATTATTCCAGTTACTATCTGATAAATTAGTTATAGTTGTCATACACGCGATAAACAACCAACTCTTCCTCAATTTGTCGATAGCCAAGGTACGACCGTTGACTATTTCTCTAATCAGGAAATAACCCTAGGTACGACCATAGAAGTTCAATTCCCTAATTGCATGAATAATTAGAAGAGCCTAATTCTAACCAATCAACACGCTACGAGGGTCTCTTTAAGTTAGCCTGTCTATCTCCCTGACACAAACCCAATCATGCCAGTTGCCACCAGTTTAGAATAATTAAACAATTACGGATTCAACTACCCTAATTGGCTTCAGATTATTGAATTAATCTAGAATCCGGGCCCTGGATAATCGAATAATAAAACAACCACATGAACATAAAGCAAAAGATAGACGAATACCAGTGAATAATGGAAATAAATAAAAACCAATTCGATCTCACAAATTTAGTAGAACCAAGTCCTCCGTTGTTCCTCGACTAGACGAAGGGATTTAATTCATCTTCATGGAGAAAATCCCATGCAAAAGTGTAGAAGTAATTCTCTGAAAAAAAAACCCAGCTATGTTTCCGTCCTCCTCCCTTTTATAGAAGAAAACGGCAAAGCTATATATAGTTCTAAATACGAAGGAACTAGCAAGGACAAAAACAAAACGAAGCTCTCCTATTCTAAAACAAAGACTACTTGTCTAGTGGTCCCCGCCGAATTTAGAAAAAAGGGTGCAATCCGTCAGATCAAGCTCTCTACCGAATTTTTCTCCTTTTGTTTCCTATTGCTAATCAAAGACTCCCATCAGCACAAAGAAAAGGAATTCGTTTTCTTCTTCTCCTTGTGGGCCAGCAACCGAAAAAGGCTTCCTTGTAGCACCATATGGGGCCCAACTGTTTGAAGACTCAATTATATAGTGGAAAGTCCCTCATTTTTTGTAGTTTTTTGCTCCATTCCCTGAAATTAAGTCCAGATACCAAATATAAGTAAATATTAATAATTAAAACAATATTTGGCAAGGACAAAGGGAAAATTAATAATAAAATAATCAACAATTAACACCCTATCAATTCCCCCCACACCTGAATCATGTTTACCCTCAAGCATGAGAACAGCATTTGAATACCAAAATTTTGACAATGGCTATCGCTCCAACTACCGTATTGCCAAGATACCCCGAAAAACATATATCAAGCATTACAGGTTAAGATCAAAGAAAAACCACCTCGGTTAGCCTCCTAACCACCAACTCCTCCAATTTAAAGCAAAATAATCTAAGAAAAAGGAATGGTTGCTCACATTTATCAGCAAATGGTCCAACTATTAACCAAAATCTCGACATTAAGATCACAAACCGGCAAGTTGACTTATGCACATGCTAACACAATCTTTATTTTATTTTTTTTCTCTTTGTTTTCTCTTTGTTTCTTTTTTTTTTTTTTTTTGAGTAACACAGACTTAGTCTATAGCCCTTAGAGCCTTTTGACGCGAACTCCAACATTTGACAGATGGAGAAGCCCGGTTACTCAGCTCCAATCGCTACAGGACCACGCACTCATAACAATTGCTACCTTTTGACGCGAGAATCGACACTTTAGGTGAAGATCCCCGGTTACTCAGTAGTAACCGCTAGTGGAGTACAGTCACCTCTTATTTACAATCATATAGCACAATAACTAAAAATAACACAAAAAATAACAGCAGCCAGCCTCAAATTTTCACATATGGAGAACTAAAATTAATAATTGGACCAATTCACATGAAAAATGCCAACAATCATTCTCTATACCTAGAAAAGTTAACCAAAAATTAGAAAAGTCAAGCCATTACTGATATTCACCAGAGAGATGTTCTTGAATTCAACCACATCAACTTGATACCTTTTTATTAATAAACTTGACAATAACAGAATTAGAGACAACAATCCGGCATCAAAACTTGGTATTCATATGAAACTGATCACTAGAAAGAAAAAGAAAATAAAATAAATGAAAGATAGGCAAAAACTAACTAAAAATAAAGAAAAAGCCCCTAGAAACTAAAAATAAAAATACTAGCACCACAACGATCCCCCCCCACACCTAATTCACACATTGCCCTCAATGTGATAATGTAAAAGCAGAAGGAAGGAGAGGGGCAACGGTACTTCCCTGAAATCATCAAAATAGGGACGGTTCAGGTGGAAATTTTGGATCAACTCGCATCTGGAGCTGGTGTCATTTGTGGCTTCACCATGGACTATAGATATCACTCTAAGCAACAAGAGACTACAATTGCCAACAAATAATGGAAGCCGGAAATTCAAAACATTAACAATTTTAAAGCCAACCCAACGAATAAAATGCACAATTCAATCACCCACAGGTTATACGAATACCCCAACACTAATAACAATTGCAATCAATGAGCACCTATGGTCCAAACGTAGTCAAATTCAGAATCAAGACAGTCCAAAATGCAACAAGTGTTCCAAAGAGCTTAGTAAAGGAAACCAAAAGGATAAAATGCTCCTGAACAAGGCAATTAGAGGTAACCACTTCAATAAGCAAATTTAAGAGTAACAAGCACCTCTTAATTTAACCAGCAGCCGCAGCAAATTACCCACAACTCGACACAAATTATACAATTTAGACACAAATGGACCCAAAACCGTAACAACTGTCTCCAATTGGACAGTTAATTACCCAATTCAACTTGCTAAAATTAGCAATTGACCACAGAAATTGGCAATTCCAGCAACCACAGTTCAGGATTTGAAAAACAATTTAAGCACTAAAACCCAGGAGTCAAATAGGCAGTCAAGCACCGAGGATCAAGAAACTGTAAGCAACAATGCAACCAGTACCACTGGTGTACACACAGGGAGGATTTAAATCAAACAGCAGCAACTCAATAAATATCAGAAAATATCCCCACGTATGGCAGCAAGTAAACCCAATTCCGTCCAAAATTTTACCCTAGAAATTGCCCAAAACAACACCTTCTTCTATTCATCAGAAACCCAAACACAAATTCCAGAAATTTATGCTAATTGGGGAAGAAATTACAATACCTCCACCTGTCAATTTTGACAGGTGATGACGTGCGGCAATGGAGGAGAACGGGAGATGCGCGCGGCTGCTTGTGGCTTTGGTGGAGCGTGAGCTGAGGTGGCTGAGAGGGTGGTGAACTGGAGGAGGTTGCGTGGTGGTGTGCGGCTGGGCAGGGGGAGCTCGACGGTAGTGGGTGAAGTGGAGGAGATGGCCGACAGTAGTGGAAGGAGCAGCAATGGTGGCGCGCGGCGAGCAGCTCCGCGGCTGCCGGTGGCGCGCGCTCAGTAGGAGTTGGCGCGAGCTATGGAAGGCCGCAGCTTCGCTACGCGGAGAGCTGGTGGTGTGTGAGGTTGCAGAAAGGAAAGAGGGGAGAAGACTCGCGCGGTGGAGAAGGAGGTTTGTGGTGTGGCGTGTGTAGGGGCGGCGGACAAAGAGAAGGGAAAGGGAAATAGGGAAGAAGAAAGAAAAAAAAAAGAGAAGAAAAAGGAAAAAAGAAAAGAGAGAAAGAAAAAATAAGTAAATAAAGATTGTGGGAGGATAAAATCTTGTGGCTCGTTTCAATGCTTCATCCTTTATATAGTCCTGATAACCCTCGTAAATAGAGTAATCCTTGAGCACACGAGCTACGATTTTCCTTGGACTAGTAGATGGCGCCAAATAATCAAGCAGTGATCTCAATTCTTCATCCACTCCTCCATCAAGAGCACTCAACGGTTCAAGACATTTGACCATAGCTACTCTTAACTCATTTCTGCAATGAGACTCAAACACTTCCTGTATAACAAAGTCAATCTCATTAACAGAAATTATAGAGTAAGAGTTAGGAAAATGCGGGTTAGGGAATGGAGGTGGTGTCACCACATTTGATAATTTTTCACTGGATTCTTTCACTTGAATGGGTTGCGGTTGGGGTTCCATTTCTTCCTTTTCGGCTTCTTTTTCAACTGCATCTATAGATCTCTCATTTTGACACTCTTGCATCTCCTCATCACTAGCCAAGCAAATTGCACTATCATTTTCTTCAAAATCAACAATGATTTTCGAGGGCAATTCTTCAATTTGAGAAGCCAATCGATTTATTCTGGATGTCAATAGACATATTTGATCTGCCAGATTACTCATTGCATCCTTCATCATCCCATTTCTCATTTGTGTCTCCTGTTGCAATTGATATGTATTAGTAGCTATTGATTCAACTATTTCTTCAAGAGACATACTTGACATAGATGATGATTCTTGAGACTCATACTGCTGAAAATTCATTGGCCCTGTTGTATAATTATAACTGGAGTTATCCCACCATCCTTGATCATACCCGTTTGGATTAAGGTTATACCACGTTTGAGACCAGGGTGAAAAATCTCCATAATTATTGAGTGGAACACTCAGATTATCTTGATATTGGTTGAATGATCCCTGGCATAACAAATTTTACAGGTTGCAGCAGCCATTCTTTCTCTAATAGAGTTTAGTGCCTCTGAATATGCAAACTTAACAAAAAAACAAGCCTCATTGCCTTCCCTGGAAACAAAATCCAGTCTATCACCAAAATACGGAGTGTTAGAAGCCATAAACTATATAAAAAAATAAGAGAAAAATCAATAAATAAAATAAAAACAAGATGAATTAAAAAAGAAATAAATTAATCTGGCACCAGTCCCCGGCAACGGCGCCAAAAATTGACAGGGTGTCGAATCTGTGCAATAATAAATACCTGCTTAAATAAAATATAATTTCTGTAGATAGTGATAAGCAGGGTCGAATCCACAGGGATTGGGGATAATTTATTTCTTTTAGAGTCCGAAGTATGGGAGGTTTTTGAAAATGAGAGTAACTAAATTTTTTGGAATAAATTAAAATAAAATAAAACAACTACAACTACAACTCAAACAACTAATTATCACACTAAAAATAATAATTGACGAACTCTAGCCAAAAGACAACTTCGGAGATGGTTCACTTAATTCGATCACAGATGCAAGGATTATTCCAGTTACTATTTGATAAATTAGTTATAGTTGTCATACACGCGATAAACAACCAACTCTTCCTCAATTTGTCGATAGCCAAGATAACGACCGTTGACTATTTCTCTAATCAGGAAATAACCCTAAGTACGACCATAGAAGTTCAATTCCCTAATTACATGAATAATTAGAAGAGCCTAATTCTAACCAATCAACACGCTACGAGGGTCTCTTTAAGTTAGCATGTCTATCTCCCTGACACAAACCCAATCATGTCAGTTGCCACCAATTTAGAATAATTAAACAATTACGGATTCAACTACCCTAATTGGCTTCAGGTTATTGAATTAATCTAGAATCCGGGCCCTGGATAATCGAATAATAAAACAACCATATGAACATAAAGCAGAAGATAGACGAATGCCAGTGAATAATGGAAATAAATAAAAACCAATTCGATCTCACAAATTTAGTAGAACCTAGTCCTCCGTTGTTCCTCGACTAGACGAAAGGATTTAATTCATCTTCATGGAGGAAATCCCATGCAAAAGTACAGAAGTAATTCTCTAAAAAAAAAAACCCAGCTATGTTTCCATCCTCCTCCCTTTTATAGAAGAAAACGGCAAAGCTATATATAGTTCTAAATACGAAGGAACTAGCAAGGACAAAAACAAAACGAAGCTCTCCTATTCTAAAACAAAGACTTCTTGTCTAGTTGTCCCTGCCGAATTTAGAGAAAAGGGTGCAATCCGTCAGATCAAGCTCTCTACCGAATTTTTCTCCTTTTGTTTCCTATTGCTAATCAAAGACTCCTATCAGCACAAAGAAAAGGAATTCGTTTTCTTCTTCTCCTTGTGGGCCAGCAACCGAAAAAGGCTTCCTTGTAGCACCATATGGGGCCCAACTGTTTGAAGTCTCAATTGTATAGTGGAAAGTCCCTCATTTTTTGTAGTTTTCTGCTCCATTCCCTGAAATTAAATCCAGATATCAAATATAAGTAAATATTAATAATTAAAACAATATTTGGCAAGGACAAAGGGGAAATCAATAATAAAATAATCAACAATTAACACTCTATCAGCCCAGTATTTGAATTGACTTGATAGTTGATTGTTAATTGGAGCGATTTAATTTGTAATTGTTAGATTGCTTTAATCCTGGTAGCAACTTACATAACTAGATTTGTGTTAGGGAAACGAATAATCTAACTTAAAGAGACCCTCGTAACGTGTTGATTGGTTAGAATTAGATTCTTCTAATTATTCATGCAATTGGGTAATTAAATTTCTATGATCATACCTAGAGTTATTTCCTGATTAGAGAAATAGTCAACGGCCGTACTTTAACTATCAACAAAATAAGGAAGAGTTGGCTTTTATGCTAGAACTAATTTATCAATAAATAATCGAATTTATCCTTGCATCTATGATTGGTTTATGAACTTTGTCTGACAGTTGTTCCTCTGGCTAGAGTTTTACTATTATTGATGCAATTTTATTTTATTTGTGTTATTTTGATCTTATTGAATTTAGTTGGTTAATTCCAAGTATCTCCAGACTCCCCCAATTAATTCTCACTTGAAAAGAAATAAATTTTCCCAATTCCTGTGGAGACGATCCTGCTCATCACTATATATAGTTTTATATTTGTCTCGAGTAAGTAATTATTATTACATAGATTCGACACCTGTCAAGTGATGCTTTCCATAATCTGAAGCTAGTTGAGGATGACGAAAATTAGTCTTGGCCTGTTATTGACTGTAGGAATGGTGAGAGAGGAAGGGGAGAAACAGGCCTTGAAAAAATGAGCTAACTTGTGCGAAGAGTGGGTGGGGAACGTTTACATAACTTTTTGTACGTTTTCTCCCGAGGTAATTGTCGGCAATAACTTTGTCCAGTGCTAAGGGAAACACCCGTCGATTTTGCATTTCTAGTTTGATATTTGAGGGCCTTTGCATCTCTGAAGATCAAATAGTACAGTTTGGAATTGCTGATGGTTCTGCAGCAAGCTCAATATCAAATGGTACAGTTTTCATCCTTGTTTCAAGTTATCAAGGGGTTAAGTAACTTCATGTTTTGATCTTTGTACTATTTTTTTTTATTTACGCTTTTGGGTTTTCTGGATAAAATAGTACTACTTACCATAAACACAGGGGAAATTTTAGAGCAACTTCAGAAACATGGGTGTTAAAGTGGATCTCAAGACTCCCAGATAATGAGAATCAACTTTAGTAAAAGAACCATCACACCCATTTACAATTTCTTTTTTAATATTTCGGTGAAACTTAAATACTCCATTAGTTAGCCCTTACATTACTCAAGCCAAAAGGCCAGTGGTTGCTCTTGATTACCAACATATGCATATACATAGATCATCTGCATTTTTGTTACTAATTGCCAACATAATCCGCATCTTTTGATTTTACAATAAATGCCGTAAAAAAAAGTCATGGGCCCTTCTATACTACAAGAAAAAAAAAATCTTTAGAGTGAATTGAATCAAATCCAAATTTTGTGTTTTGTGACAATTTCTAAAAGAGAATGCAATGAAGATTTTCAGTGAAAAACATTTAAGAAACAATGTGAGTTTGTACAATGATGAATGATAAATGATCCCACATGCAATGTGAGTTGAAACATTGGCAAATTGGGGAAGGAAAGAATAGATTGGGGGATACCTATGACGTAAAAGCAGTCATATAATGAACTTGGTGTATGTTCAATATTCGCTATATTTACTTGACAAGCCATTATTAATGTGGGTTTGTACAAGCAAAGTGAGGACAAATTGAGTTTATGTATTATCTCTCACCCAAATTTAAAAGTTATTATTTGGAGCTTTTAATGAAAATTTTCTGGTAGATATTATTAACACACTTCTAACCTGTCTACGTGTTATTCGTTTGCTAAATCATATATTGAAAAGATCAAGAAACAGCTGTGGGACTGGACATTGTTGATTTCATTGACGAAGAAATAAAACTGCTACAAAGTCTTTTGCTCCTTCTGGTAACATGCATAACCTTCCTTCCTATATGGAATTAATTTCTGCTGACCAATTAGTATTTGTAATAAAAGCGGATGGAATATCAAAGAAACCTTGGGAACAAAATGTGAGCCTACATTGATTTAGGAGATCTGTGAATAGCATGGAGATTTAGCACATGTGCAATTTTTAGCCCCTAAAATATTGGCAGGAACAATTTTGGTCCGCCATGTTAATCGTTTTGAAGTAGATTTAGGATGACTGATGAATTTTTTCAAATATTGGTAGAATCTGTTACATGTGATTACATGCTTGTTAATTTTAAATATCTTTAAAAAGAAGCAAAATAGCGAGTACTCTTCAATAATAAGACCTGTTTACATGATACCATGTCGGTAACTAATTAATCAAGAGGGAAAAAAAAGAAAAACTGTTAATCTATCTGAAATGTTACGATTTTGTGCTTGGCATAGCCTGGATAGAGTTTAAAAATGAGTTCTATATCAATGAATTGTGTGCTTCAACTAATTTGGGTTTAAAAATTTTCAATTTTTACTATTTAATTAGTTAGCATATGAATTATTAGTTCTTAATTTTGTTGTTTAAATTTAGCTACTATTTTGCTTCTTTGTTTTGAAATGTAATTTAATGGACACATAATTAGACGTGACTAAATTATGTTAATAATTGAAAAAAATTCTTCAAATGTCCTAAATCTATTTTTAAAATGGATATATTAGGGACTAGATTTGCTCTTGCAAAAATTTTAGGGACCAAAACTACACAATTATGTTATTAATTATATTATTAAATATAAAGAATTGGATTATAACTAAATTATTATATTGTGTATATATATACATATGTATTATATATGCATCTATAAATCTAAATATATATGATATTCGTATATGGGGTATGGGGTAGGTGTATGTTGCCCTACCCCCCGCCCCGTTTTAAGGCAGGGGAAAATTTTCTCCCCACGCCTTGTCCCATCCTCCCTATTTCTACCCTCACAGGCATTGGCCTTTGTTTCCACCCTTAGTTTTAAGTATCCTTCTTTTAGAGTAAATTAAACGTAACCTTCTATGGTTTCACTCATTGTCATATAATCGCTATAACATTACAAAATATCTATTTCACTCCCTTATGTTCAGTGTAAACTTTATGAAAAATAACCTCTATAACATCCTTATTTCAAATACTAATAATGCCCTTATTTAAATGATAAAGCGAATAAATGTTTAACTACCTTGGATAAAACCGCAAGGAAATTATGTGGATAAATATAAAAATATAGTGAGGTAAAATGCGTATTTGTTTAAATCATAGAGGGTTAATTGGATTTTATGATTCCACCACACAAGTTTTTGGGAGCGCATTTAGTTTAAACACCTAACCAATGGTGCATTCCTTCCATTTTTTACTTTACATAAAATTACATGAAGGTTATATAACTATTATGAAACTTTAGAGGTGTTATGTGGCATTGAAGAAAATTATAGGGGGATTATATGTAATTTATTCTTTTTTTACATGAATTGTAGGTATATAGATTATTTTAATGCTTTTTTGACAAAATGATATAGAACTTTTGGGGGGCGGGGGTCAAATGATGTTGTAATCAATAGAGAGTAATTTGAGAAGGAATATGAGGGTCCAAATCTTATGTATTAGAAACTAGTTTCCTGAATTTCAAAAAAGAAAGTTAATTAGAGATCCTCTATTCATATTCTTTTTTTTATATATATTTTTAACTCAATAGAACTTAAAATTTGCTAGTGCCATACGTTAATCAAACAAATTGCAAAATCAATCGTTCTTGATTGCCCACATGTTGCTAAACCTTATCTTCAGCATTCGTTCTTGATTGCCTGCCTAATTTACCTTGATTTTGTCACCTTTAGAAGTGAAAATTTAGTTTATTAGTTTGATTTTGACCTTTTACTATTGACCATTACTTTTATTGAAAAAACTAATAGTGAAATTTTAACCTAAATCATGAGGAAGTCATATATAGGTTTTTTTTTTTTAACCATATAAGAGTTTTGTGGTAAAGTACCAAATCATAAGGGATAAAATGTAATTTACTTAACTTAATATTAGCTAGCCCTTACATTGGTAAAGCAAATGGGTCAGTGGTTGCTGTTGATTGCCAACATACACATATGTAGATCATCTGCACTTTTGTTTCTAATTGCCTGCATAAACCATATCTTTTGATTTTCCAATAAATATTGCCCAAAAAAAAAAGAAAAAGTGACGTGTCCTTGTATACTACTAGAAGATTATTGATTGTGCACCCAGATTTGTCTAGTATAGGCAAAAATAAAAAAAAATTAGAGTGAATTGAATCAAATTCAAAATTTGTGTTTTGTGATAATTCCTAAAAGAGAACGAAATGTAGATTTTGAGTGTAAAAATATTTTAAGAAATGGTGATAAACATTGTAAGTTTATTAGCACAAAGTAATTATAATAGTCAATCATGAATGATCACATATGCAATGCTAATTGAAACACTAGCAAATTTGGGAAGGAAAGAGCAGATTTGGGAATGATCAACATATCCAACATTCGCATAATAAAGAGTCGCATAATAAACAATGTTTATCGTTACATTTACCAAACAAACCAATGGTTATAGGTTTAAGACACATTAATATAGGTGTTCTAATTTAAAATAGGTTTACATATTATCTTTGACCAAAAAGTGCTCCGTTTGGATTGTTCTAATTTTTAAAAATAAGTTTTTCAAATACAATGCTACAGTAATACACAAATAAAAATAATTCAAAAAAATCTCATTCATATGATATATCAAAAACAACCCACAAATACACATAAAATTTTTTTAAAAAAATAAATTCTACAATATTTTTCACCACCACTACCGCCACCCCCGCCTGTTACCGCCATCACCCCTCCCTCACCACTACCCAACACCGTCACCACCCCCTCCCACTTCTTCCTCCTCTCCCTACTCTTCCTCATCCCTTTTTCCCCTTCCCTTTACTTCCTCCCTTCCCCTTCCCTGCTACCCTCTGGCCCTCACCTCCTTCTCTCTCGGTCTGGTCGCGACTAGACACTAGAGGCTATGATCTAGTTGTGGTTAAATCGCGACCAGAAGGTTTGATACTTTTTTGTCATGATTTAACCGCAACCAGATCAAGGGGGGAAGGGGAGGGGATAGTTGCGATAATGGTGGTTATGAGTGATAGTATTAATTTTTTTTAAAAAATTTAATTTTAAAAGATATTCCAAAGCATATTTCAATAACCTCTTCCAAATATATATCTATATATATTAAATTTTTTTTATATATATTATTATAATAAAATATTTCAAAAAGTTGCTAATTCGAACGGAGCCTAATTTTTTTTTTTTTTTTTGAAGCAACGGAGCCTAAGTTTTAAAGTATCTTGTCACTATGATAAACGTTCAGACCTAGTGTACTTCTATTTTTCTTTACTTTTCTTTTCACCATATGATTTACCTAGTGCACTTACACAGAGAAAGGGGCTCGCAAGATACCTAGTGAAATCTGGCGTATGCAGCTACCCTTGTTGGGAGACTCACCCATCACAGCCAGGTGTGCGACCCGGGTCGACCAACGGATTAGTCAGGGCAAAGCCCTGGATTACCGTGGCAGGCAACCAAAAAAAGAAATGACCCTAAAAGGGAAAAAGCAAATATCAACTCATGGTGGGTGGATAGTTAGTATCGGGACACCAGTCGACACTTGAGCTAAGTAAACACATTGATCAAACAGATGCAAACTAGTAGTAGCAGTTAGGGATGTTCGTACTCGCGAGTAGCTCGGTCAACAACTCGACTCGAACTCGGGTTGACCGAGTTCGAGTCGAGTTTCGAGTAGCTCGACTCCAAATCGAGTCTAGTTTCGAGTCGCATTTTCCGGGCTCGTGGCTCGTCGAGTAGCTCGACGAGCCGGAGTTAATTAAATAAAATATTTATAATTTAAATAATATATATTTATTATAATTATAAAATGACCATTATGGGTATAAGTTATATGGAATTTACAATATACCCTTCTTTATAATAAAATCCTATAATGGCAAAAAAGTAATAACATAATTGTAAAAAACACTAAAAAGAAAAAATGTCTAAAAAAAAAGGAAGAAAAGACTTTCTTCCTTCTCTGTGCGACTTTCTTCTCTGTTCGAAGAAAGCCTAGCAAAAAAATTCACTTTACCAGCCGGCAGCCACTGACTCTGACTGATTTAGATCTACACCCTCACTCCGTTCGTCGCCGACGCCGTTGCTCGCCGCATCTGTGAGACTCCATCGCCATCGCCATCGCCTTAACAAGTCCCAAGTCCCAAGTCCCAAGTCCCAAATCGAAGCTGCTCTCTGCCTCTCCGGCCTCCGCCAGTCCGCCGCGCTCTACGTCTCCTGTCGGCTGTGTCCTGCGGTGCTGGTTCATCGCTGCCGAGTGTCGAAGACGAAGCACCAAGATCTCACTAGTTCATCGCTGGTTCATCACTGCTCATCTCTGGCTCACTTAGGTAAGTGCTCCTCTGTTTTTGGCTCTGTGTCTCTGGCATTAAAATGGGCCAAGATCGACTAGGAAACTTGTTATCCTGAATCGATAAGGGGACGAAATCTGAGCTTCCAATTGCAAACTCTAACTGTTGTAGTAGTTTAGATTAGGTGTGATATAACATAAGCTTTGTATTTTATACACAAGAAGCTCTCTCCAGTTGTGTAGCCTTTAAAAGTTAAGGCCTTGGGGTTGAGGCTATGTATAGACATTTGTAATCTAGTAGAAAGTGGGGTTGAGGCTATGTGTTGGTGTTCCACTTCGGGTGTTCTGTTTACGGAGTCTTGAAGGTCTTAACTTGCTTGTTTGATGCTAGAGTTTGCACCCTTGCGACTTCTGAAAGATTTACATTTCTGGGACCACACATGTATTAGCTTTAAGTACAATGTGATTTCTGTGCTATTTAGTCAATTTTTATAATTTCATGGCTGAAAGGAATAAATTTGCTTATTTTATGTGTTCCTGGGTAGTTAAAACCTTTATTTGAAGTTTTTGTAGTAGAAGCTACATTCCATCAGATAGTTGTTAGTGTTGTTTGAGGATTTTGCTCTAGTATCTGCTGCATTTTCCTTTTTTGCCTGCCGTTTGTATAAACTTAATGACTATTGTCTAGTTTTGTTGCATTAGTTCGTGCCTGCATTAATTTTTTTGCTCAGAAATATTAATTGTTAGATCTGTGTCGTTTTCTTGTGATTCTAGTTTGGAACTTGTTCTTTTCATTTTCTTGTTATTCAAGTTATATTCCATCAGAGAGAGAGGTGTAGCTGTATTTGAGCATTCATTTTTGCATGTTGAAAATAAGATCTTGAGTGCTGTTGATTGCTATTTTTAATTTTACTTTTATTACAAATGGATTTGATTCTGCTTTGTACGTAGATGATTATACTTGTGTTTATGCATGTAGCTGTGCCCAAAGTTTATCGGTCTTTCATACTGCCCTTAACCTCCTCATTTTGAGCACATGCGCATGCCTTTCTCTCTCTTAGAATTCAACTCCTGGATTACTGAGTTGACTGGTTGCATTCTCTACACTATTGCTGTCATCTCCATTATGATTCTTTAAGGAAATATGGTTTTACCGACATTATCCAGTTCCATTGGGATGGGCACGGACTTAACAACTATATTATGGTCCTATGCTATGAGGCATTTTCGTGGTAGAGAAGAGTTCCTTTTTCCCTTGTTTACCCGCGTATAGAAGTATAAAGCTGTTTACAGTCACTTGATCTGGTTTTTGGTCAAATCGAGTCAAAAAGCTTGATTAGACTACGACTTAAAGATCGAGCCTTATTCGATGTCGAGTCTCGAGCCTTTAAGGAAATTCTTCGAGTCGATCTTCGAGTATTCGATTTTCGGGCATCAGATCGAGCTCGAGCTCTGTGTGTATGAGTCGAGTCGAGCTCGAGTTTAATAGCGATACTACGAAGCTCGACTCGACGTCGGATTACTACCCTAAGCAGTCTTCTGTTGATTTAGGAAGCGGAAAATTTGGATGATTTTCATTTTCATGCGCCACGGATTGCTCGGAGTCACAACAGGCAGAGCAGAGGAGACACCTCAGGAACTCCGTTAGATACGCTTAAATTGAAATTTAGGAGGTGGAAGTTAGCACCTCGGAGTCAACATTTGGATTATTAGGGTTTATATAGGTTTACATATTATCTCTGACCAAATTAAAATTGATCGTTTGCCAATTAAAGATTAAGACACCCAAAAGATAAGGTAATAGTATACCGTGCATTAACAAATCAGCATTTGTACACCAAATACATACATAAATAAGAAGTAAGACACAGAAAGATGTCGAATGGAAATTTACTAATAAAAAAAAAAACAAAAGCAGTGTTGTTCCACAACAGAGATGGTGCAACCAGAGAAAGAGGAGCACGGCCGGCAGCTGCTGCAAGGATATGATTATGTTTTCTTCTTCTCTTCTTCTCCCATAGCTGGGCCGCCTCTCTCCATTCCCATCATTCTGTATAGCAACTAGAGAAAGGGAAGCCACGGCGGCTGCTGCTGCTGCTGCTGCTAGGAATGATTATGTTATCTTCTTCTTCGCCCACAGGCTGCGGTGCCTCCATTTCCTATCATCTGTATAGTAACCAATGAGAATTTCAGGAATGTGTGCGATTCCTGTGTAATCTTCACTTTCCTCCTTCTGATTCTCTAACACCTTCTCTCTCAAATGAGAACTCGTCTCATACAGAGACAGCCGTTGAAGATTGCTCAAGTGCTGAATACCCAAAGGTAACTCCTCTAGCAATGGAAGTTGTTGCAGAAATAGTTTTTGGAGACGAGGCAATGCACCCTCCTCCACTCTCATCCATCTCAACCCTTCCATTCTCTTTAAGTGCATCGACTTCAGCTTTAGGAACCCTCCAGCCTTGAAGCACAACCCTTCTCCCTGGTAAGATCCACAGAAGTTAATATGATGCAAATTGGGCAAATGTTGGAGGGATTCAAGCGGATCCTCCTCACCCCTTAACCTGCTCCAATTCAAATCTATTCTTACCAAGCCGCGAAGACGAGCTACCCACTGTGGCATTTTTTCTAAGCGGCCACGCAAAATCAGCATACGAAGAGATTGAAGAAACGAAGAAGAAGAAAGGGAAGGAGGATGATGATTTAGATCGATTATCTCATGATCATCACCTTTTCCAATTGAAGCAATGCTTAATTCCCGAAGACGGGTGAGGTTGGCAAGGGAGGAGCAGAGCTCCTTTCCATCTTCTCTTCTTAACTTAGTAATACGTAATTCTCTTAATTGGGTCAGCTTTCCTACCTCTTTAATGATTATAGATCCACTACTAGCATCTATGTAACTTAATATTTCTAGGGCAAGAAGCCCTCCCATATTGGATGGAGCTTTAAATCCGTGAAATCCATAATTATCATCTGAAGAATCGACTTGTTGATATACTTCGAGAAACCGAAGTTTTTGCAGCTTTAGGATTTCCATGGGTAATTCCCTAACTCCAGTTTTTCCCAAATTCAGATACTCCAAATGTTGAAGCTTTCCAATGGCTTTTGGGACTCTCTCCACTCCTGTACCATATAGGTCCAGATGCTTGAGATGAAACATCTTAAAAATCTCATTTGGTATTTCCTTCTGTTTCTTTTGACCTCTCAAATCCAAAACCTTTAACAACTTGCTACTCCTTAAAACATCATATAACAACATTTTGTATAGCAGCGGATTAGTGGATCCAATTCTAACGAACGACCGAAGGTGATCAAAGCAATAATTTTGCATTTGCTGGAGGTGTTGGGTGTTGTTACTGCTGCTACTATGGACTATTAGACGGCGTACCTTGTCGGACGGCCACATCATTGATTGTCCAGTAGTAGTTGTGACCATGTTTTGTTCCCTTGACTTGAGAAGAATAACTTCTCTCAATAGGTCATGAATTCGACAAGTGTCGGGTGATCCTTCATAAAACACGCCCGTCACTTGAATCAGACTTCTACTGACGAGTTCAATAAAATAACCCCAGGCTACATCTTCAATACTCATTCCTTCTCTCCATTCTACAAACCTCTCAGCAATCCATAAGTTAACAAGTCTTAGGCACCCTATTTTGTAATCCTCTGGATAAATGCTTGTGTACAACAGACATATCTTGAGATGCCAAGGCAGGTCGCTATAACTGAGAGACAGTATCTTTTTTACTCTGTCCAGCTTACCCGTGCCTTCTAATTCACCCCCAAGGCTGCGTCGAACCATCTCCCATTCGTCTATTCTGTTTACATCTTTCGAAGCCAAAAGCCCGCTGATTGCAAGGATTGCAAGGGGCAAGCCCTCACATTTGTCCAATATACCTTTGGCAACATCCATCAAATGGCCAGGGCAATTACCACCATTAAAGATCTTGTTGTAAAACAGGGTCCTCGAATCCTTTACAGAGAGTGGCTTCATTCTGTAGACAAAACGCCGAGATTCAATGCAAGAGGCAGAGGCTACATCAGCTCTTCGAGTTGTTAGCAGGACACGGTTGCCGTGGCTACTCTCGGGCAGTGCAAATTTGATGGTATTCCAAAATTCCACGTCCCATACATCGTCAAAAACAATTGCATACCTTCCAGCTTGTTGAAGAAAATCTTTGATAATTTCTTTCAGCTCGGTGGTATTCGAAGACTCGATCGATTGTGGGACTGGTTTCTTCCCCTCCTTGTGTAACTGCCGAATCAAGTCTTTGAGGAGGTACTGAAAGTCACATGTCTGAGAGACAGTTACCCAAGCACGAACTGGGAAATGCTTTCTGACTTCAGGATCCTCGTGGACTCTTTTCACCAGGGTAGTTTTGCCAAGTCCTCCCATACCAACCACTGAAACAACTTTTAGTTGGTAATCATCCCCTCGGAGGAGCTGAGAAATTAGATGCTTCTTGGGCTGGTCAATGCCAACTAATTTAGCTTCTTCCACAAGCAGTGCGTCATCTCTGCTATAGCGCCATGTTGTGTTGTTCACAGCAGAAAGTGAGCTGGACGCTTGGGCAGAGATACCATATTCGGATTGGTATCTTTGATGACCTTCAGAAATACTATTGATTCTGGACTTGATGCTTTGTATTTCGCTAGCAACTCGATGACGAGCTCTCAAATTCTTGATGGAGCTGAATATTCTCCGAACAGAGCCGTAGAATCCTGTTGTGCGATGCCGAGCAAAGCGAGCTACAAATTCATCAAGAATGTCTTCAGTGTCATAAGCAGCCTCTCGCACTTGCTTGATCCATTCTTGGAGCCTGGGTTGAGCATCTTCTTCTTTTTCTTCTGCCTCTCTCAGGAAAGCTCTCATGTGCCCCAACTCGTCCCTGATGAACTGGACCTCTTGCCGAAGCCCTCCCAATAGTCGTCCCTCCTCGCGCAGAAAAGTTGAGAGTTGATCCAGCACAAAAGAGAGAACTTCTTCTGCCATTTTCAGTCCTTCTCTTTAACTTGAGAATGCGGGGAAGGCGGCTTCTGGTTTATAGGACAGTCCACTTGTTCTATCTTGAAAGGTAGGAGGAGGAGTAGGTTATAGATTCATAAGCTGATGAACTTTGATGCTATATGGTGCAGTATTTATCAAAAAGAAAAAGAAAGAATTAACCAATTAGAAGAAACTAAAGCAAGAAACATGATGGAAATTGAAGACAGGAAGATAGGCAGCAACGCGAGTTTGAAAGACGAAGCTGCTTAGAAATTAGAATACAAAATCATGGAAGCTATTAAGAAGACTGTGCAAATGGTGGGGTGATCAGCCTTCAGGACCTTCTTTCAGCTGTGGGTCCTTTGGTCGGATAAAGATAAAGGAGTGACTACCGCAGCATCGTGCAAAAGCAATGATGCCGAATTATTTAACAAGGGAAGGAATAAAGTTAAAACGCGGCTGGAATGGACATTGTTGATTTCGTTGACGAAGAAATAAAACTACTGCTACAAAGTCTCTTGCAGCTTCTGCTGACATATATAACCTCCTCCTTCTGTGGAACTAATTTCTACTCCTTTTTTTTTTTTTTTCCAGGAATACGTGATGCAGAGGAAAGTTATTTCTTCTGAGTGGAACAGAAAAAGCAACTCAAGACCTAAGCTCAATTCAGGTTTCTGATGAATTCTTTTGTGAAATCTAGCCGAGAGTAGCTGAAACTAATTAAGAATACAAAATTATAC
>NC_040042.1:2456508-2517958 GCF_003713205.1 Coffea eugenioides
GAGAAGGAATGAGTATTGAAGATGTAGCCTGGGGTTATTTTAGTGAACTGGTCAATAGAAGCCTAATTCAAGTGACTCGTGTGTTTTATGAAGGAATGCCCGGAAATTGTCGAGTCCATGATCTATTGCGAGAAATTATCATTTCCAAGTCAAGAGAACAAAACATGATCACAATTACCACTGGACAACCAACAAGGTGGCCGTCCGAGAAGGTACGCCGTCTAATTGTCCATACTAGTAGTAGTAACAACACTCAGCACCACCAGCAAATGCAAAATTATTGCTTTGACCACCTTCGGTCATTCGTTACAATTGGATCCACGGACCCATCACTGTCCAGAATGTTGTTATCTAAAGTTTCAGGGAGTAGTAAGTTGTTAAAGGTTTTGGATTTGAGAGCTCAAGAGACACAGAGAGAGATACCAAATGAGATTTTCAACTTGTTTCATCTCAAGCATCTAGACCTATATGATACAAGAGTGGAGAGAGTCCCAAAAGCCATTGGAAAGCTTCAACATTTGGAGTATTTGAATTTGGGAAACACTGAAGTTAGGGAATTACCTATGGAAATCCTAAAACTGCAAAAACTTCGGGTTCTCAAAGTATATCAACAAATTGATCCTTCAGATGATGATTATGGACGCCATGGATTTAAAGCTCTATTCAATATGGGAGGGCTTCTTGCTCTAGAAATATTAAGCTGCATAGATGCAAGTAGTGGATGCATAACAGTTGAGATAGGAAAGCTGACCCAATTAAGAGAATTAGCTATTACAAAGTTGAGAAGAGATGATGGAAAGGAGCTCTGCTCCTCCCTTGCCAGCCTCACCAGTCTTCATAAATTGAGCGTTTATTCAATTGGAAAAGGTGATGATCATGAGATAATCGATCTAAATCATCATCATCCTTCTTCTTGTTCGTTTCTTCAATCTCTTCGTATGCTGATTTTGTGTGGCCGCTTAGAAAAGATGCCACAATGGGTAGCTCATCTTCACAGCTTGTTAAGAATAGATTTGAATTGGAGCAAGTTAAGGGGTGAGGAGGATCCACTTGAATCCCTCCAACATTTGCCCAATTTGAGTAGAATTAATTTCTGTGGATCTTACCAGGGAGAAGGGTTGTGTTTCAAGACTGGAGGGTTCCTAAAGTTGAAGTTGTTGCAGTTAAAGAGAATGGAAGGGTTGAGATGGATGAGAGTGGAGGAGGGTGCATTGCCTTGTCTCCATCAACTCATTTTGGAACAACTTCCACTACTAGATGAGTTACCTTTGGGTATTCAGCACTTGAGCCATCTTCAAGAGCTGTATTTGTATGAGATGAGTTCTGAAATGATAGACAAGGTAGAGAATCAGAAGGAAGAAAGTGAAGATTGCAGAAGAATCGCACACATTCCTGAAATTATCATTGGTTTCTATACAGATGATGGGAAATGGAGAAAGCGCCAGCTCTGGGAGGGGACGAAGAAGAACACATAATCTTTCCTAGCATGCAGCAGCTGGCTGGTTTGCTTGCCGTCCCGGTTGTGGACGACACTGCTTCTTCTTCTTTTGTTTTTCTTTTTCTTAATTTTTTTTCCCTTTGAAGTCCATGAGAAGTCCATCGTGTTCTCTGTCTTCCCTTCGTATTTATTGTATGCATCGTGTATATTGCGTATATTATTTTTTTTATCTTTTCGTTTCTTGATCTTTTTTATATTTGATTTAGCAAACTTAGAAGTGTATTAATCACTTCCACAAAACTTTCATTAAAAAAGATGAAGTGATTGACATCGATAACCCTCTACCTTCTTCATCTCTTCAGTTCATTCGTCGGCTAATCTTGAGGGATAGTTAGTCTTCAAATGACAACAATACAACATTGAGTATGGAGATTATGTCTTCAAATACTACAGGAGGTTATTAGTAATTTATCCTCGTTATTTTAAGTTGCGGAAAGTGATGGAAAGAAAAAAATTTTCTTCTGATGCGGTCTCTCTACATTCTTTTCTTCTGATGCTTTCATCTTTTTTTATATTTATTTTATTAATATCTGCATGCCTTTCATGTCTATTTCTTTTTATCAATCGGAAGTGTTCATCATTTTTTTCCCTCTGCATGCCAATCGTGTCTATTTCCAGTGTTTATGTTTTGTTTCTTCAAGTCATAATCTATCATTAGTTTTAGTGTGTATGAATTCGTATTTTGTTTCTTCAAGTCGTAAATTATTATTAGTTTTATGTATTTTCATTCCTTTGCAATCTTTTAACTTGCATGATGATATGTTATTTTTGCTCTGAATAACAAATTTACTCGTTCAATTTTATTATCTCGCGCTCATATTTGCGTGATCTTGTTTTTGTACTGTAACTCACTCTTATCTTTTTGTTTCTTTAGTTTTTCTGTATTTGGTTTAGCAAATAATCCCTTGCACACAATTTCAAAAAATAATTCAGTCTTTATTATTTCTTGTTTCCAACACTTGCTTTGTCTTTATAATTTCTTTTCCTACCAAGAAGACGCACTTGTGATGCACATTTCATTTGGTTATACAATTTGGAAAGAAAAATTCATATTATCCACAAAACACATTTTTCAATCACCTTTTTATTGCGCATACATCATATTAAAAAAGTACTGTAATAAATAATATAAATAAATTTTTAAATAAGCTTTAATCCAGACAAATCTGTTGTTTAAGCGATCTGAGAGTCATATTCTCCCTATAAAAATTTTCTTCTTTAACTGGCGGTTGGTGAGAGGAATTTTCTTCCTTTGGATTCCGTTATTAATTAAGCATCAAGGAGTCCACACGGCGTCGATTTGTGGTTGCTGTTCGGGATGAGAAAAATAGTTGATCATCTATTTATAAATTGTCTGGTAGCGTCACAAGTGTGGGATTATTTTTCAGCATACTTGCAAATACTAGTATTGGAGCACGTGCTTTGTACGTAAATATGATGCTTTTAATTTTTTTAGAAAATCAATTATTTTGAAGGAATAAATGTAATCGAGACAAAAAATGTGATACTTAACATTTATGTTATTTTATATTTTTTCTGAACTTAGTTTGCTCTAATCAATACAAATTCACAAGTTTGCTCCAAGAGCACTTTTATTTTGTAATAATATCAATATTTTTGTCTTAAATTTGGATGACCTAAATGTTCTTTTTCTTGCCATTTGAGTTTAAATTTTTTATTTTTTGAATAATTTGGTGCTCCCTTTAAGTCATTCTATGAATTGTTTATAAGTTTTAGTGAGATTTTCTAATTATTACTATTTTTTGCCAACGGTGGATTGTAAAACAATCTATAGTGCTTTTGTAATTATAATAGTATCTAAATTTATTAAAATTCCATTATTCGAATTTAAATAGCTTAACTTTAAAGAGAAATGTTTTGATTTGATGAAACTTATTTGTATATCTGACTGATGACATGTTTTATGATTATATAGTTTATACGATTAAAAAGTGTAAGACTTTAAGATTATTTATTATATAATAGTCAAAGTGAACTCAGATATATTTTTATTCACCTTCAAAGTACTCCTTAAAATTGATATTTTATAAAAATAATATTTTTTTTGACTTAATTCACCATAACTCAAAGGAATGTTTCACATTTGCAATTATTATTATGATTGGTAATGATGACTATAATATTCATTAATTGTAGTTTAATACTATTAGTTGTTACAAGAATATGATTGATAAAGTTCATTAAATTTAATCTTTATTGTAATTTAAATAAACAAATTCCGAACATAAAACTCTTTGCCTACCTTGATATTCCATTTTCTATTATATTTTGTATTAAAATTTTTTACTCAATACCAATATACGCATATTAAAAAGTTGCTCTAAAAGCTTAATTACTTGTATCCAAAAAAAAAAAAAAAAAAGCTCATGGTACTTTTTAAGAGACTCATAGTACCAACATATTATGTTTTGTTTCATGTTTAAAATACCCTCTAAACTTGAATTTTGTAAATAATATTTGTTCTTCTTTCTTTTGGTAAATAGAAAAGTAAGGAATTTTCATTTTTGTAATTGCTAGGAGGTTTGATATTATTCATTAATGATGAAATGCAATGCAATTTGTCCATTTATTAGAGAGGAGTGTAATTTTAGTATCACAAAAACTAATATCCTTTTTTCCTTACACTATTAAACACTAAGATTCACCATATTTTTTTAATAATTTATGAACAAAATTTGTTCTTCTTTTTTCAATTTAATTCGCTATAACTCCAGGGAATGTTTTTCATTCTTGTAATTGTTGGCATAATTGATATTAATTATTGATAAAATGCGATGAATTGGTTGTTCTTTTCTTGATTTAATTCACCAAAATCACTACAATTCAAGGAATGTTTCTTTGTAATTGTTAGTATAATTCTTATTCATTATTAAGGAAATGCAATGTAATCTGTCCATTTATTAATGCCAAGAGCAATATGGGTATCAAAAAATTAAGATCAATTTTTACTTACACTCACACTAAAGACTCATCATGCTATTTTTCTTATTAATATTAATTATTAAGAAAATGCAATGTAATCTGTCCATTTATTAGTAGTAAAGGCAATATTGGTATTACAAAAATTAAGATTAGTTTTTACTAGAGGTGTCAAAATGGGTGATTTGGATAGGTTTGGGTTGGAAAAAATGGGTAGTGGGTATAAGTAAATTATTAATTCATTTAAATTCATTTTTGCAAACTAAGTTATTAATTTATGCCATCATTTGCACCCATCATTAGTTTTAAATATTTACTTATAATGCACAATAAACCTAATTATCAATTATTTTTTCATTCGTACTCTATGTTGCAAAATTACATACTATTTAATAATTAAACAATAAGAATATAAAAGGTGAACTAAGCACTATAAAAGTTAACATAAAAACTTAATCCAAAAATTTTAAACTTCTAGCATTTTTTCGTGTGTAAATTTAAAATTTCATTTTGAAAAAGTAAGAAAAGAGGATAAAATTTGTCATAAATTGGTAATGCTGAAAAATGAACAAGTTAACCAACTAAGATAAAATAAAATTATAAGATAAAACTAACAAATAATAATAATGATGAAACAAAAGTAGTTAACTTGGGAGAGGAGGTTTGGGGGAAGAGAGAAGGTTTGGGAGAAGACAATTCTAAATGGTTTAATTGGATTTGATGGGTTACCCAATAATATCCATTTAATAAATGGATATTATTGGGTAATCCATTTATACCTATATGCAAAAATTTAAGATACCCATACCCATCTATTCATGGGTGAATATGAATAAATTTAGTTAAATGAATTTGTTTAACAGCTATAGTTTTTACTTACACTCACATTTTATATAGTAATAGATATAGACAAGGAGATTTAGGTGTTTCACCATTTTTTATGAAGTGGTTTCTCTCAGTTCCTAACAAGTCCATGAATCACGTTCGGTGTGTGTTACCAATGGTGATAACCTGGTTTATTTGGAAACGCAGAAATAGACCACGGTTTGAAGGGACAAATCTTTGTGCAGAGCACACTATTCGTGACATTAATGTATTTATTGGGCACTTGGTTTCAGTAGATAAATTAACGATGAAACATTTTGTGGGAGACGGATTGCAAATGGCTTCAACTGCTCGGTTGGATATGGAGTTAAGATGAGAATTTGATTTGAATTCGTAAATTTGAAATCGAAAATTGAAAAAAAAAAAAAGGAATTCGGAGTTTTTGTATTCAAAAATGGCAAAATTGGTTTGAGTTTGGGGCCATGATTCCCAAAAACGGAAATCCCGATTTCAAATTCACAAATTAAAATAGGAATTCGGCTACTCAATTCGATTTCAATTTCAAATATATAATAATATATAATATATGTAAGTTATTATATTATATAATAATAGTATAATACCTCAGAATGACTAATCTAGGCCGTTATAATATAAGTAAATCATTATAATAATAATCATAATAATAATAATAATAATAATAAAATACCTCTAACTAACTAGTCTAGGTTAATTTTTTTCAATAAATTCCAAACCAGTTTTTTTTTAATATGAATTCGGCGAATTCAGTAGAATATTGAATTCTGAATTGAATTCGGAGCGAAATTAAATTAGGAACTTTTGAATTTGAAAATGAAATAGGTTGAAATTTACCAAGTTCAATTTACCGAATTTTCCGAATTCAGACTTCCGAATTAACGATTTCGAATTCGATGCATACCCCTAACTATTACTTATGTGCTTGTCTTCTAGGTGGGGAGGGAGTGTAAGCGAGAGGTCTCGAATTCGAGTCCTCCAACTTACATTTAAAAAAAAAAGTGTGCTTGTCTTCTCTTGTACGATCGAGCAACAAAGATTATTGGATATTTAATATATATGTATGATTTAAATACAATTAAAACAAGCTGGTAGGTGTACTATCAAAGTTTTAAAATTATCATTCACCACTTAAGTTGCAACACTGATAGAAAAAATTAACTTTGGATCCATCTCTTATTTGGTGCACTACCAAATAGACAACCCTTTACATGTATACATTCTTAATTACTAGTATTTTACTACTTATATGTGAAATAAGTTCACAAAATTTTTATTCTAGATGCCAAATGTGCCCTTGGTAACTCTAATCAATCAATCTGATATAACTGAATGACTAGAGATCTCTATTTCTCATTCTAGAAAATGGGGATTCTGGTTCTTCTCTATCTATCCACCCTCCCATTCTTTACCCAAAAAGAAAAAAGGGATGACCGAAGAATCGCAGGCATCACTGAATTTAGTATTGCTTTCTGGGCAGATAGAAAATGCATGGGCATCAGCCACTTGACAGCTAGGTGCTAAGGCTCGGCATCTCTGTCTCTTTTGTCTTCTCGCCTAGCTATTTGCCAATGTTGCTGCAATATTGCACATGGGATCATGGGCTATAAATAACTTCTGCTAATAATTTTTTTAGCAATGAAGTGGAACTCGTATTCAATTCCAGTATAGTGAAATGAAAAATTAAAAGATGAAAATTATGCAGGCAACCAAGAACCAATGCTGACGGTAAGATTTAGCAGCATGTGGGCAATCAAGAACGATTGGTTGGCTTTTTGTTTGATTAATGTAAGGGTTAGCAAATGTTTAAGTTCTACTGTGTTAAAAACCAGCATATGAAGAGGGGATCTCTAATCAACTTCCTTCTTTGAAATTAAGGAACTTGGTTTCTAATAAATAAGATTTGAACCTTTTTATTTCTTGAAAAATTCCTCTCTATTTGAGTATGACGTCATTTGACCAAAAAAAAAACATAATAATAAAAGTAATAAAGTACAACCTCATTTTAGCCAAAAGGCATTGCAAGTATTTATATATCTACCATTCATTTGAAAAAGAGGTGAGCGGTGGATTAAAGGCTTAGGTGAAAAACACCACTCTTTTGACATTTGAAGGTAATTTTTAGATTTCTCAGTTCCTTTATGCGTTTCAGTCATAATTTTCTATTTTTTTCCAACTTTGACTGCTCTCCTGTACTCTTGATAGAATAATTCAGAAACCTGAACTGACCTCATGAGTCATGAGGTCTTCCCTTTATTATTATTATTTTTTTGCCCATTTAAGGTCTACTTTTGAGTTTTGAATACTTGCAGTACCATATAAATAACAAGTTGGTGTATCACCTACTCAGAAATTTTTGGAGACTCCTATTTAACACTAGAGTATTGCTATAAGAAAAATGACAAGAAAAGTACAACATATCTAAATGACCTATCATTTAGGGAGATGGTGACATAAAAAGCAAGGATAGTGAAAGAAAAATCAGGTAACAATAGAAGAGAGCGAAACATAAGATTATAACACAAACGTCGTGATATATCGTGTTTAGTTGTAGATCATTATTGTTAGCATTAATGCATGTGATTCGAGTTTTCCTCTAGTATAGATATACGATAGGTAAATGATTAGAGGTATGCTGATTTAATTATGCCTCTATCTTCCACAATTTACCCAAAAAAAAAAAAAAAAATTGAGCGCAATCGCTTGTGCGAGCTGCAATTTTAAAAAAAAATAATGTTAACAAGATCACCTTTTCTACATAAATAAACGAATGCTCATTCCAATCGGTTCACACTAATAAATAACCATAATCATATTGCAAATGACAGGATGAGACTGGTAGAGAACAGCATTTGATATCGCAAAAGGTTCTTTTACACTGGAATGAGCTCAGACAGCATTCAACTCTCACATTTCACATCTAACGTGCCTAAAATACAAGCATTATTGTGATCAATAAGCTGGCTCCAACTCATTGTTGTCATTTTTGCATTATTTTGAAGCCTCGAACCCTACAATTGCATCAGTAGAGTCTTATCCAACTCCACCACTTGCAGATTTCCATCTATAAAATATGGTGTATTATTGCACAAATTGGCTTCCTCGTAAGATCAGGGCATCTTGTGATTAATTTATTGATCTCCTTCAATTTGGTTTTTAGCTCTTTTGTCCAAAAGGGCATTTTCAAGGATGATTCTTGTAAGTTGAGGGCATCCTGTGATTAATTTACTGATCTCCTTCGTTTTGGTTTCTAGCTCTTCTGCCCTAAAGGACACTTTCAAGGCCAGCTTTTCTAACGACCATTGACTTTTATTGATCAATAGGGTGTACCTTGTTAATTACAAATATTTATATTTATCTATATCTATATCTATGCGATAGTAACCTTCAACATGGTGTATCTTCATGCCAGCTATTGCACCTACCGTTGACCTTTATTGATCACCATGGTGTATTTTGTTAATTACAAAGATTCATCTATATATATAAATATGCTAAAAGAACGAGTTTGTTTTGATGGTTGAGCCTTTGAGTTTTTCTTTTCGAGATCACCCTTCTTACAAAATAATTAGGACTGCGTCATGTCCCTAAATTTGACTGCACTTTCAAATATCATTGAGGGTATTTATGTATTGTCATAATCAAGGTCTCATATTCAAAAAAGAATTTCTATTTCATCAAATTTTCTTATGAATTAATTTTGGAAAGATACACGTTAATGTAATTTCGTCCTTAACTTTCTCACACGACTTTGACAATTTTTCTGTAGTTGGTTATCGTATAAAAATGACGAATATTGATAGTGTCTCTTTATTGACCACTACGAAAACATTGTACCTCTACTTCTTTTGTTTCAAAGTTGCTTTCCGGCGTACAGTATTCGAGTAGCTCATATAACGCTCCTTATCGCATTTGAGTCCAAATTATGGCTCTACGATAGTTAATTTTACTAGTGAATTTCAATTCATTAACTCAAGTAGTAGCTTCGTACTAGGATCTGAAAAAAAAAAAATTGAACTACTACAACATTTTTAGCCTATGACTCATTAAATTCAGGAAAAACAAATCTAACTATATATATGTTTCAAATTTCTCTTTTTCATAACAATATCCCTATATAAAAATCTTCTTTACAAGGATACATTCTCACTGACTATAGTCAATATTTATTTAGCCCTTGCAGATATGTAGCAAAATTTTCCCATAAATTAATTATTCTTGGACAAGTAAAACTGCGAAAGCACAGATTCATTTGAGCAGATATTATAGAATGAAACATATGCCAACTTCAATATTATTGGCAATTAAAGGTCGAGTATAATATATAGCATACATAATTTCCCGCAAGATGTAGAGGAATGGTGGCTGACTACATTCTGGGAATGCAAATGTACATTTTCTTTATGTTGTTTGACTATGTATAATGCATAATTTAATTCTATTTGGTCGAAAGAGCCACTTCTTGTCCCTTATTCCTAACCTAGTCTTAGTTGTAACAATTTCACAACTGGAGAAAAAGAACTGAGATGAAAGATTACATTGGTGATCCAAAAGTCATTCATTTTACAAAGAAGAAAGAAGAAAAATAGAAACACAAAATTATGATTTGACGTATTCGAGTGTATCTATTTTTTTTTTTTTTTTACTCATTGCAATAAACTAAAAGAAAAATTAGACATGATAAGATGGTGGTGATCGGATTTGGCTACGTGGTTAAGGGTTTACTTCAATTGTCTTATGCTGAACATTCAATTTTAGCCATCTCCAATATTTTTAATTCCACTTCTTTCTTCACGTCCAACATTTTATGATCGAGCACATCGTGGGATTGGAAGGACAGGCCAGCAAGACTATAATTCGATTAATCAAATTGATATACCAGCCGGCCAACAGCCTAAGGTTCACAGACAAATAAAATAAGGCTTTTGCTATTATGTACCATACGAGCACAAATAGGTTAGATGAACTTTAGATGTGTTAACCAACTATTAGACATGTCAAACAATTGATTTGGTTCGACATAAAATTTTTCAAAGTAGACCTGGACCTGTGCAGCGATGTTGCAAAATTAAAATTCTAAATAAATATGATTGGAAAACTCTCGATGTGGAAGTGGGAAATTTGGAAATTCAAAAGAATTGTGTAACTTTGACATATTTCATAAATGGAAAATTAAGCACTATCCATCTTAACTTGAATACAATTAATATTTCGTGAAACGACTAAACTTCTCATTCTCCGATCAGCTAACAATGGACTCGGACCCGTATCATTTAAGTCTCGATTTTTATTGCCATGTGTCAGTCTGACAGTCGATGGATGAGATCCACGTTGAGTGATTGTTCTACTAGTATCCAACCAGGAAAGTCACGGCCAATTTCACTCCACTTTCTTATCAATAACGGTACTGCTCCTTCCTTCTCCTCTATAATACTCCATCTTCCTAGCTAAAGGCCTTGCACATACTGCGTTGTTTTAATTTTGATTCAAATTATCATCTTCCTCGCCCGTGTTCTCTTTTTCATCAAACTTGGATTTGACAGGGTAGGTTCAGATCAGCTATTGCCAGAGGTTTCATTTTCTCTCAAGTAAGTGCTGAGATTTGTTTACTTTTCTTGAAGTTCAAGGCTTTTTTTTTTCTTTTTTATGAACATAGCCACGTTTCTAATTGGTAAAATGAGCCGCCTTTGGTCCTATCTAATAGCTTCCATGATTTTGTATTGTCTACTGTGGCAGGTAAGGCTGCTTCGTCTTTCACAATCACGTTGCCGTCTGTCTTCTTGTCTTCAATTTCTTGCTTTAGCTTCCATGGTTAGTTCTTTTTTTCTCTTTTTGACGCTGTTTTTCTTTGTGATAAATACTGCACCATAGAGCATCGAAGTTCATCAGCTTATGAATCTATAACCTCCTCTTACTCCTTCCTTTCAAGATACTACAAGTGGTCTGTCCCATAACGAGAAGCCGCCTTCCCCGACATTCTTAAGTTAAAGAGAAAGACTGAAAATGGCAGAAACGGTTCTCTCTTTTGTGCTGGATCAACTCTCAACTTTTCTGCGCGAGGAGGGACGACTATTGGGAGGGCTTCGGCAAGAGGTTCAATTCATCAGGGATGAGTTGGGGCACATGAGAGCTTTCCTGAGAGAGGCAGAAGCAAAAGAAGAAGATGCTCAACCCAGGCTCCAAGAATGGATCAAGCAAGTGCGAGAGGCTGCTTATGACACTGAAGACATTCTTGATGAATTTGTAGCTCGCTTTGCTCGGCACCGCGCAACAGGATTCTACGGCTCTGTTAGGAGAATTTTCAGCTCCATCAAGAATTTGAGAGCTCGTCGTCGAGTTGCTAGCGAAATACAAAGCATCAAGTCCAGAATCGAAAGTATTTCTGCAGGTCATCAAAGATACCAATCCGAATATGGTATCCCTGCCCAAGCGTCCAACTCACTTCCTGCTGTGAACAACACAACCTGGCGCTATAGCAGAGATGACGCACTGCTTGTGGAAGAAGCTAAATTAGTTGGCATTGACCAGCCCAAGAAACATCTAATTTCTCAGCTCCTCAAAAGGGATGATTACCAACTAAAAGTTGTTTCAGTGGTTGGTATGGGAGGACTTGGCAAAACTACCCTAGTGAAAAGAGTCCACGAGGATCCTGAAGTCAGAAGGCATTTCCCAGTTCGTGCTTGGGTAACTGTCTCTGAAACATGTGACTTTCAGTACCTCCTGAAAGACTTGATTCGGCAGTTACACAAGGAAGGGAAGAAACCAGTCCCACAATCGATAGAGTCTATGACTACCACTGAGCTGAAAAAAATTGTCAAAGATTTTCTTCAACAAGCTGGAAGGTATGCAATTGTTTTTGATGATGTATGGGACGTGGAATTTTGGAATACAATCAAATTTGCACTGCCTGAGAGTAGCCACGGCAACCGCGTCATGCTAACAACTCGAAAAGCTGATGTCGCCACTGCCTCTTGTATCGAATCTCTGGGTTATATCTACAGAATGGAGCCACTGTCCTTTGAAGATTCGTGGACCCTGTTTTGCAACAAGATCTTTAAGGGAAATAGTTGCCCTGGCCATTTGATGGATGCTGCCAAAGGTATAGTGGATAAGTGTGAGGGCTTGCCCCTTGCAATTCTCGCAATTAGTGGGCTTTTGGCTTTGAAAGATGTAAACGGAACAGAGGAATGGGAGACGGTTCGACGCAGTCTTGGGGATGAATTAGAAGGCACTGGTAAGTTAGACAGAATTAGAAAGATACTCTTTCTTAGTTATGGTGATTTGCCTTGGCATCTAAAGACATGTCTGTTGTATTTAAGCATTTATCCAGAGGATCACGAAATAAGATGCATAAGGCTCGTTAATTTGTGGATTGCTGAAAGGTTTGTAGAACGGAGAGAAGGAATGAGGATTGAAGATGCAGCCTGGGGTTATCTCGGCGAACTCGTGAATAGAAGCCTAATTCAAGTGACTGGTGTGTTCTATGAAGGAATACCCAAAAGATGTCGAATCCATGACCTATTGAGAGAAGTTATTCTTCTCAAGTCAAGGGAACAAAACTTGGTCACAGTCACTACTGGACAACCAATGATGTGGCCGTCCGACAAGGTACGCCGTCTAGTAGTCCATAGGTGTAGTAGCAGTAACAACACCCAACAAAGACAAAGTTATTGCTTTGACCACCTTCGGTCGTTCGTTACAGTTGGATCCACGGAACCGCTACTATCCAAAAGGTTGTTATCTGAAATTTCAAGGAGTAGTAAGCTGTTAAAGGTTTTGGATTTGGGTGGTCAAGAGGCACAGGAGGAAATACCAAATGAGATTTTCAACTTGTTTCAGCTCAAGCATCTGGACCTATATGATACAAGAGTGAAGACAGTCCCGAAAGCCATTGGGGAGCTTCAACATTTGGAGTTTCTGGATTTGAGTAACACCAGAGTTAGAGAATTACCTATGGAAATCCTAAAGCTGCAAAAACTTCGGGTTCTCAAAGTATATCAACGAGTTGATTCTTTCGATGATGATTATGGATATCATGGATTTAAAGCTCCCTCGAATATGGGAGTGCTTCTTGCCCTAGAAATATTAGATAGCATAGATGCTAGTAGTGGATCTACAGTAGTCAATGAGATAGGAAAGTTGACCCAATTAAGAGAATTAGGTATTACAAAGTTAAGAAGAGAAGATGGAAAGGAGCTCTGCTCCTCCCTTGCCAACTTCACCAGTCTTCGGGAATTAAGTGTTTATTCAATTGGAAAAGGTGATGATCATGAGATAATTGATCTAAATCATCATCTTTCTTCTCTTTCTTCTGCTTCTTCGTTTCTTCAATCTCTTCGTATGCTGATTTTGGGCGGCCGCTTAGAAAAAATGCCACAATGGGTAGCTCATCTTCACGGTTTGGTAAGAATAGATTTGAATTGGAGCAGGTTGAGGAGTGAGGAGGATCCGCTTGAATCCCTCCAACATTTGCCCAAGGTGGTTTTGTATGAGATGAGTCCTGAAATGATAGAAAATGTAGAGAATCAGAAGGAAGAAAGTGAAGATTACACAAGAATCGCACACATTCCTGAAATTGTCATTGGTTACTATACAGATGATAGGAAATGGAGACAGCACCAGCTATGGGAGGAGAAGAAGAAGAAAACATAACCTTTCCGAGCAGCAGCAGCCGCCGTGGCTGCCCTTTCTCTAGTTTGTGGACAGCACTGCTTTCTCTTCTTTCGTTTTTATTTTTTATTAGTAATTTTCTTTCCCTTCGACATCCGTGTGAGAAGTTCATCATCTTCTGTGTCTTATTTATTGTATGTATTGTGTAAAATGCTTGATGTTGTTAATGTACTGTATACTATTACTCTTTTATCTTTTTGTGTCTTAATCTTTTTTTTGGTCAGAGATAATATGTAAACGATCAATTTTAAATTTTGGTCAGAGATAATATGTAAACCCAATTTAATATGGTTGGTCTGGCAAATGTAGCAAATGTTGGGCATACACCAAGTTTATTATGCGACTCTTTATTATGCGAATGTTGGATATGTTGATCACATATCCCCCAATCTGCTCTTTCCTGCCCAAATTTGCCAGTGTTTCAATTCACATTGCATAAGTGATCATTCATCATTGACTAATAATTACTTTGCGCTAATAAACCTACAATGTGTATCGTTCTCTTTTAGGAATTATCACAAAACACAAAAATTTGAATTCGATTCAAATCTGGGTGCACAATTCAATAATCTTCTAGTAGTATAGAAGGAGACGTCACTTTTTCTTTTTTTTTTGCAGTATTTATTGGAAAATCAAAAGATATGGTTTATGCTGGCAATTAGGAACAAAAGTGCAGATGATCTACGTATGTGTACGTTGGCAATCAAGAGCAACCACTGACCCATTTGCTTTACCAATGTAAGGGCTAGCTAATATTAAGTTAAATAAATTACATTTTATTCCCTATGATTTGGTACTTTACCACATAACTCTCGTATAGGTTAAAAAAAAACCTATATATGACTTCCTCATGATTTAGGTTAAAATTTCACTATTAGTTTTTTCAATAAAAGTAATGGTCAATAATAAAAGATCAAAATCAAACTAATAAATTGTATTTTCACTTCTAAAGGTGACAAAACCTAGGTAAATTCGGCAGGCAATCGAGAACGAATGCTGAAGATAAGGTTTAGCAACATGTGGGCAATCAAGAACGATTGATTTTGTTTGATTAACGTATGGCGCTGGCAAATTTTAAGTTCTATTGAGTTAAAAAAAAAAGAATATGAAGAGAGGATCTCTAATTAACTTTCTTTTTTGAAATTCAGGAATCTAGTTTCTAATACATAAGATTTGGACCCTCATATTCCTTCTCAAATTTCTCTCTATTGATTACAACATCATTTGAACCCCCCCCCCCCCTTCTATATCATTTTGTCGAAAAGGCATTAAAATAATCTATATACCTACAATTCATGTAAAAAAGAATAAATTACATATAATCCCTCTATATTTTTCTTCAATGCCACATAACACCTCTAAAGCTTCATAATAGTTATATAACATTTATGTGATTTTATGTAAAATAGAAAATGGAAGGAATACACCATTGATTAGGTGATTAAACTAAATGCGGCGCTCCCATAAACTTGTGTGATGGAATCATAAAATCCACTTAACCCTCTGTGATTTAAATAAATACGCATTTTACCTCATTGTAATTTTTACATTTATCCACATAACTTCCTTGCGGTTTTATCCAAGGTAGTTAAACATTTATTCACTTTATCATTTAAATAAGGACATTATTAGTATTTGAAATAATTTTATAGAGGTTATTTTTTGAAAAGTTTACACTGAACTTAAGGGAATATTTTGTAATGTTATAGTGGTTATATGACTATGAGTGGAACCATAGAAGGTTACGTTTTATTTACTCTAAAAGAAGGATACTTAAAACTAAGGGTGGCAACAAGGGCAGGTGCCTGTGAGGGTAGAAATAGGGAGGAGGATGGGACGGGGCTACATATACATGCCCCATCCCCCGCATATGAAAAAAAATTATATATATATATATATATATTTAAATTTATAGATGTATATATAATACATATATATACACAATATAATAATTTAGTTATAATCCAATTCTTTATATTTAATAATATAATTAATAACATAATTATGTAGTTTTGGTCCCTAAAATTTTTGCAAGAGCAAATCTGGTCCCTAATATATCCATTTTAAAAATAGATTTAGGACATTTGAAGAATTTTTTTCAATTACTAACATAATTTAGTCACGTCTAATTATGTGTCCATTAAATTACATTTCAAAACAAAGAAGCAAAATAGTAGCTAACTTTAAACAACAAAATTAAGAACTAATAATTCATATGCTAACTAATTAACTAGTAAAAATTGAAAATTTTTAAACCCAAATTAGTTGAAGCACACAATTCATTGATATAGAACTCATTTTTAAACTCTATCCAGACTATGCCAAGCACAAAATCGTAACATTTCAGATAGATTAACAAATTTTCTTTTTTATCCCTCTTGATTAATTAGTTACCGACATGGTATCATGTAAACAGGTCTTATTATTGAAGAGTACTCGCTATTTTGCTTCTTTTTTAAGATATTTAAAATTAACAAGCATGTAATCACATATAACAGATTCTACCAATATTTGAAAAAATTCGTCAGTCATCCTAAATCTACTTCAAAACGATTAACATGGCGGACCAAAATTGTTCCTACCAATATTTTAGGGACTAAAAATTGCACATGTGCTAAATCTCCATGCTGTTCACAGACCTCCTAAATCAATGTAGGCTCACATTTTGTTCCCAAGGTTTCTTTGATATTCCATCCGCTTTTATTACAAATACTAATTGGTCAGCAGAAATTAATTCCATATAGGAAGGAAGGTTATATATGTTACCAGAAGGAGCAAAAGACTTTGTAGCAGTTATATTTCTTCGTCAATGAAATCAACAATGTCCAGTCCAAGAAGGTCCTGATGACGTGCACCCCACAGCTGTTTCTTGATCTTTTCTATATTTGATTTAGCAAACGATCAAGAGGTAGACAGGTTAGAAGTGTGTTAAATAATATCTACCAGAAAATATTCATTAAAAGCTCCAAATAATAACTTTTAAATTTTGGTGAGAGATAATACATAAACTCAATTTGTCAAGTAAAAATAGCAAATATTGAACATACACCAAGTTCATTATATGACTGCTTTTACGTCATAGGTATCCCCCAATCTGTTCTTTCCTTCCCCAATTTGCCAATGTTTCAACTCACATTGCATATGGGATTATTCATCATTCATCATTGTACAAACTCACATTGTTTCTTAAATGTTTTTCACTGAAAATCTTCATTGCATTCTCTTTTAGAAATTGTCACAAAACACAAAATTTGGATTTGATTCAATTCACTCTAAAGATTTTTTTGTTTCTTGTAGTATAGAAGGGCTCATGACTTTTTTTTTACGGCATTTATTGTAAAATCAAAAGATGCGGATTATGCTGGCAATTAGTAACAAAAATGCAGATGATCTATGTATATGCATATGTTGGTAATCAAGAGCAACCACTGGCCTATTGGCTTGAGTAATGTAAGGGCAAACTAATGGAGTATTTAACTTTCACCGAAATATTAAAAAAGAAATTGTAAATGGGCGTGATCGTTCTTTTACTAACGTAGATTCCCATTGTCTGGGAGTCTTGAGCTCCACTTTAACACACATGTTTCTGAAGTTGCTCTAAAATTTCCCGTGTGTTTATGATAAGTAGTACTATTTTATCCAGAAAACCCAAAAGCGTAAATAAAAAAAATAGTACAAAGATCAAAACATGAAGTTACTTAACCCCTTGATAACTTGAAACAGGGATCAAAACTGTACCATTTGATATTGAGCTTGCTGCAGAACCATCAGCAATTCCAAACTGTACTATTTGATCTTCAGAGATGCAAAGGCCCTCAAATATCAAACTAGAAATGCAAAATCGACGGGTGTTTCCCTTAGCACTGGACATGACTCAATGGTTGTTCTTACTTCTTAAAAGAGCAATTTTGATGAGAGTAGAGGAATGGGTTAGATGGTACGAGAGAACGGAATATAAATAAGAGCTATTGGGTTCAAACCTTCTCACTTACATTAGAAAAAAAAAAGACAAAAAAAAAAAAAAAGAAGAGCAGCTTTGATGAAATTTCAAGGAAAAAAAAAAAACACTTGCCGCAGAACCATCAGCAATTCCAAACCGTACCATTTGATCTTCAGAGATGCAAAGGCCCTCAAATATCAAACTAGAAATGCAAAATCGTAGGGGTGGCAATTCCTGACACGACCCGAAAACACGACACGAATCTAACACGAAATTAATGGGTTTGGGTTGAGGTTTCGAGAGTTTGGGTCAGAATCGGGTCGAACTCGATGAACCTGAAAAAAAAACAGGTCAATTTCGGATCAACCCGTGGTGACATGATATGACCCGATGTGACCCGTTTACGAATTAAGACTAATTTAATAAACATAAAAATTATTTTATCTAACTAAACTAAATCATTCTTTTTTTCCAAAGGCATTAATTACTTAATCCTAAATGAATTTATTTAACTTGTGTGAAGTTAAAATTATTATATTTGGACAAATAATATATTATGTTATTTTTTACTTTTATGCTGTTTTAATTTTTTTATATTTGGTTTTAAAACACTTTTATTAATTTATTTTAGATTTGGTTTGAAATTATTTATTTAAATTTTTATTACTTGATGATGTAATTAATTTTGTGAAAAATTGATTTTATTAAAAATTACAGTGATAAATTAATAAATTAAAATTAAGTTTCGAGTCATTTCGGGTCGACCCCGCCAAACCGAAATTTTCGGGTTGGCGGGTCGGGTTCGGGTCAGCAGGTTCTTTGTTATACTTAAGCCTCAACCCGACCCGTCAACCCGAACCCGACCCGATTACCACTCCTACAAAATCGATGGGTGTTTCCCTTAGCACTGGACAAAGTTATTGCCGACAATTACTTCAGGAGAAAACGCACAAAAAGTTATGTTAACGTTCCCCACCCACTCTTTGCACAAGTTAGCTCATTTTTTCAAGGCCTGCTTCTTACCTTCCTCTCTCGCCATTCCACAGTCCATAACAGGCCAAGACTAATTTTCGTCATCCTCAACTTGGTTCAAACTATGGAAAGCATCACTTGACAGGTGTCGAATTTGTATAATAATAATTACCTACTCGAAACAAATATCAAACCGTATATAGTGATGAGCAGAATCGTCTCCACAGGGATTGGGAAAATTTATTTCTTTTCAAGTTAGAATTAATTGGGGGAGTTTGGAGATACTTGGATTTAACCAACTAAATTCAGTAAGATCAAAATAACACAAATAAAATAAAATTGAATCAATAATAGCAAAACTCTAGCTAGAGTAACAACTGTCAGATAAAGTTCATAAACCGATCATAGATGCAAGGATAAATTCAATTATTTATTGATAAATTAGTTTTAGCATAAAAGCCAACTTTCCTTATTTGTCGATAATCAAGGTACGATCGTTAACTATTTCTCTAATCCAGAAATATCTCTAGGTATGATCATAGAAATTTAATTACCGGATTGCATGAATAATTAGAAGAGTTTAATTCTAACCAATCAACACGCTACGAGGTCTCTTTAAGTTAGATTATTCAATTTCTTAACACAAATCTAATTATGTCAGTTGCTACCAGAATTAAAGCAATTTAACAATTACGAATTAAATCGATTCAATTAACAATCAACTATCAAGTCAATTCAAATACGAAGCCCTTTGATATTTGTGTAACATAATAGTCATAATTATTAAAACCAAAGAACGAATAAATACCAACAAATCAAAGAAACAGTGTAATTGATTCAATCTCACAGTTTGTAGAACAAAGTCTTCAAGTTATCCTCATGCTAGAAATAGAATTTAGCTATGCACCCTCGAGGAAAATATACAAGATTCCATTGATAACAATTGCGTATGGTTTTTTCTCTAAAAAACTAACGAAAGACGAGGGAAAGAAAAGAAACAAGTGACGGCCGTATATCCTGCTTCCAAGAGTCACACTCCGAAATTGTTGCTAGCCAACTCCTCATCAAGTGGGTCCGTCCTTTGCTTTTGTTTTTGTTTCCTATTCGGTCTCAACTATCAATAACATAACATGTTTCCTAAATAGCAAAAAGTAAATACTAAAGATAATACTCGAAGTTTCCTAATCCAATACTAGAACTAATAATGAAAATTAAAGTTTTCAAAATCTTCCTCCAAAAGTTAACCTGAGTTCAACTTGGATTTGGAAATCGGTCCCGAACGTTCCACCATCAAATTAACTCTTGAAATGTTGGAAAATTGCTCCTTTTGATCGCGTCTCACATAATTCCCTATAATTAACACAAATAACTAAATATCAGTAGAATCCGACAATTAAAATAATATTTGACAAGAATAAAGGGGAAATTAATCATAAAAATTAATAACAAATTTCAACCTATCATCACCCATTATGCAATCGTATGTTCATCTAAGAACTATCTGAGTCTCGAGATTGTTCGAGGAACTTCACAAGGGAACTGACCATTCAAACTCCAACAATCTACAAGAAGCTCATCTATTTGGATAATCAAGCATTTTTACACTACTAGTAATGAATCATGTGCTTTTGCACGTGAACATGAGCATGATATTTTTAGATTTTTTCTTAGAATTTTCAAAAATGTAATTTACAGTCCATTTTTTTTTTATATGTTACCACATATCTTAACAAATGAAAACTATATGATTTAAGTGATAGTGGGAGTATGATGTGACTACAAATAACATTTCTCAAAAGTTTTAGAAAATCAATTATTTTAAAGGAATAAATGTAACTGAGACAAAAAAAATGTGATATTTAATATTTATATTTTTTGTATTTTTTTGAATTTGGTTGCCATAACCAACACAATTGCATAAGCAATAAAGCAATATTCATCCTAAGAGCACATTTAATTTGTAACAGTATCAATGTTGTTGTCTTTCTGTTAAATTTGGATTATCTTAGTGTTCTCTTTTATGTCATTTGAGTTAAAATTTATAACTTATTAACCAAAAAATGGCATTTATTATTCATATATTTTTTTTGAATTTGGTTTGCCCTAACCAATATAAATGCACAAGTAATAAAGCATTATTTGTTCCAAAAGGACTTTATTTTGTAAGAGTATTTATGTTTTCTTCGTTCTGTTAAATTATGTCATTTGATTTAAAATCTTTAACTTTTGAATAATTTGTTGTTCCCCTTTAAGTCACTCTATGAATTTTTAAACAGTTTTAGTGAGTTTTTCTAATAATTATTATTTTTCGCTAATGGTGGACTGTAAATTATCTATAGTACTATTATAATTACAATAGTATTTAAATATATTGAATTCCATTGTTCAAATTTAAATAGCTTAATTTTGAACAGAAATGTTTTCATTTCGTGAAACTTATTTGTATTTATCATTGATGACACGATTTATGATTATAGAGTTTATATTTAAAAATTGTAAGCCATTAAGATTATTTATTATATAATAGTTAAATTGAATTTGGAAATATTTTTATTCACCTTTGATGACATGTTTTCACTAAGATTCACCATATTCTTTTATAATAAATAAAATTTGTTGTGGTATGAACCCATTTAACCCAAAGGGTGAGCTTCTGCCCTTACCCAAGAAGTGTTAACAGGAATCTTTGCGGCCCAAAAGGAGCACGCTTTCAAGTTTTGGTATGAACCCATTTAACCCAAAGGGTATCCTTTTTACAGCAAACATGCCATATTTGCTTCATGATTAGACATTTGTTCCAAAGTTCTAAATCAAACAGGCCCAATCCTTCCCTCCTTCTTAGGCATGCATATGTCAGTTCACTTAACTTTTGCACACTAATGAGTTCTAATCTCACCAGCCCATAAAATGGAAGTTAGCATACTACAAATCTTCTTGATGACAGATTTGGGAAGTTAGCATACAACCTGAATCCCATTTAAGATCGATTTTATCAATTGTAATCTGCCTCCATATGAAAGTTTTTTACTAGCCCAACTGTGAATTCCTTGTGCTATCTTATTTAAAATATGTTGACGATGTATAAATCTCAGTCTAGTAGATATCAATGGCAAGCCCAAATAACTAACAGGGAGTGAGCCTAAGGCATCTGCAGTGGATTGCAAAGCTGAATCTGCATATCCTCATTCACACCAGCCATATGTATCTGAGGACATTTCACCGAATTCATGCAAGGTTTTCTGAATCAACTGAAATGATCTCCTTGTAGCAGCAGTAAGTATAAAAAGTTCATCCGCAAAAGATAAATGGGATATTTTAAGTTATTGACACCTGGGGTGATAGTTGAATCCATTCTTATCAATGTTCCAATTCAGTAATTTTGTGAATATCTCCATAGCGATTAGAAACAGATAAGGGGATATAGGATCCCCCTGTTTCACTCCCAATTCGTTTCTGAAGTATCCTACCATTGATCCATTTAGGTTAAGCGAAAAGGAGGCCATGGTCACACATTTATCCACTAAAGCAATGAATTTAGCAGGAAAGCCCGATAGCTTCATAGCAGCAAATAAGAAATCCCAATTCAGGGCGTCGTAGGGTTTCATAATATCAATCTTTATGACAGCTCTTGGTGATCCATCTTTCCTGTGATAATCCCTCACCACCTCATGCATCAAGAGAACATTATCAAGAATGTGTCTGCCTTTCACAAAGGCACGCTGTGTGTTGCTGATAATTTCAGGAATAACCTTCTTTAGCTTATTGGTCAAGATGGCAGAATAGCACTTCTGCAGTGTATTGCAGCACGCTATGGGCCTAAGGTTCTTCATGCGCGTAGCATTTACTACTTTTGGCAGCACCAACGTGAGGACAGTACTATGAAGCGGATAATACATGAAAGTAAAACAATACTGAATAGCATCGATCACATCATTTCCAACCACATTCCAATTTAATTTGAAGAATTCAGCCAGATATCCATCAGGTCCAGGTGCTTTGCCATCCTTCAGTTGAAACATGACTCTTTTGATATCTTCAGGAGTAACTCTAGCAGTTAAGTATACACATTGCTCACTACTAAGTACAGGATTAATAAATTGCCACATTCTATTTTCATAGTCAGCTTCCCAGAGATAACCCGGAGAAAAAAGCTTTTGATAAAATCCAATAGCCAACTCCTCCACTTCAGCATAGTCTGTGCCAACTCCTTCACTTCAGCATAGTCTGTGATCTTTACATCCTCATCATCATATAATGCCAATATCCTGTTCCTTGTAGTGTGTGCTTTCATCTTTCCATGAAGAAAGGAGGTGTTTTTATCTCCCTCTATTAACCACAACACTCTGGATTTTACTTTGTATAAGGTCTCCTCTGCTTGCAATAGTTCAGCACATTCTTTGATTAGAGTTCTTTCCTGCGTGACTAGCTCAGAGTCAAAAGGCCTAGTTAGGCTTGTCAATGGGCCGGGTCCGGGCCGGAATTCATTATTCCAGACCCGGACCCGGCACACTATATTGGATCCGGACCCGCCCGTTTACCCGACGGATCTTTACTCTATGTTCTGAATTCGGATCCGACGGGTCCCGGGTCCCGGATCTGGATCCGGGTCTACCCGAAAAAAAAACTAATCAATTTATAATTTCTAACAAAAATGAGAAAAAAACATATATTTATAAACTAATTTCTAACTAATACAATAAAAATTAAAGAAGAAAAGAAATCAAATTAACCTTACTCAAATACATCACCCTAATCAAATTATATTGATTAGGATCCGGGTCCAATTATATTGATTACTCAAATACATCATCTTAATCAAATTATATTAATAAATATATATTTTAAATTATTAATCCATTTATATCCGAATCCGGGTCCAATACGGGTCGGAATACTATATTCCGTATCCAACCCGTTTTTTGTTTGGCAAAACGGATTCGGATCCGGGTAACGGAATTAAATCCCTACCCATACCCGGATAAATTTGATGGATCCGATCCGGATCCGGGTCTAGACCCGGACCGTTGACAGCCCCGCCTAGTCTGCATCATAAGCTGCACCTGCACCAACTCGATCCTTTTTTTGACAACTCTGCCACTAATGTCATCAAATTATTAGACATGTTCCATTTACAAAACAGAAAAAAGGCAAGCCAATTAATGTTAAGTACACACTGATGAAGGAGCTCTTTCCCTTTTTCTTTTTTTTTTTTCCCTGATTTTTTAACAAAACCCTACTAGTTTTAGGGCCTAAAATTATGAGAGGAAAAACAATTTATCTGATATTTTATATTGAGATGTAAGCAAATGTGATTATTTAAACGCATAGTTGATTACCTTAATTAAGAATAAATATCTCAAGATTGATACTGTACTCTCAGACGATGTCTCAATGCTTTTTTCTGCTCAATATTATCTAACCTGTTCTTTTTTTCAGTTTTCCTCAGATCTCAAAAAAAGAAAATTGCAAAATAATAGGGAAAAAAAGGAAACGAAAGGAAAATAAAATTATTATTTTTTTCTTGTTAACAGCATGCATCACTCGGTCCATTACAAGTGACTGTCGTCTCTGTTAATCTATATACGTTTCTTAAATATATGCTTTTGGTTTTACACTACTAATGTAAATTTTTTTTTCTTAAAAAATAGATTCAAGTCAAATAGGGGACACGTTTTGATTTAAAATGGAAGCATTATTGCCATATCCGTCCAAATTAATTATGTGCCACTCTCTTGTTTTTTCTTTTTCCAACAAAGGATAATATTTTATAAATATTAAACACTTGATTTTACAAGGATTAATTACAAAACGGGAATACTACCGGTCCGTCCAAATTAATTACATGCCACTCTCTTGTTTTGTCATATCCCACTACTTTCGAAATCCTATGGTATTTGTTAATAAGCATTTATTCTTGCAATTTCTTGTCATAATCTCCGCTTTCCTAAGGGCGTCAACTCCGACCACAAACCTTTTGGGGTTTTTTTTTTAAAAAAAAATTCCAAATAGACCTTTTTTCAGCAAATAGACAAACCCTTTACATGTTTGGTGGCAGAGTTGTGGAAAAAACCCTTTACATGTTTGCATTCTTAATTACTAGTATTTTAGTACTTATATGTGAAATAAGTTCTCAAAACTTTTATTCTAGATGCCAAATGTACCCTTGGTAACTCTAATTAATCAATCTGATATAACTGAATGACAAAAATATCTATTTCTCATTCTAGAAAATGGGGATTCTGGTTCTTCCCAATCTATTTCTCTATCTCTTCCGTCTTCTCGCCTAGCCAATTGCCAATGTTGCATTGCAATATTGCACATGGGATCATGGGCTATAAATAACTTTTGCTAATAAATTTTACTTCTGCTAATAATCTTTTTTAGCAGTGAAGTGGAACTTGTATTCATTTCCAGCTGGTGTAATTAATTGCAAAATTAAAAGATGAGAATTATGCAGGCAACCAAGAACCGATGCTGACGATAAGATTTAGCAACATGTGGGCAATCAAGAACGATTGGTTGGCTTTTTTTTTCTTTATTAATGTAAGGGTTATCAAATCTTTAAGTTCCACTGCGTTAAAAACCAGAATATGAAGAGGGGATCTCTAATCAACTTCCTTCTTTGAAATCAAGGAAGTTGGTTTCTAGATAAGATTTGAACCCTTATATTTCTTGACAAATTCCTCTCTATTTGAGTACGACACCATTTGACCAAAAGAAAAACATAATAATAAGAGTAATAAAGTACAACCTCATTTTAGCCAAAAAAGCATTGCAATTTGAGGGTCATTTATAGATTTCTCGGTTTCTCTATGGGTTTCATTCACAATTTTCTATTCTTTTCCAATTTTGGCTGCTCTCCTGTACCCTTGATAGAATAATTGAGAAACCTGAACTGACCTCATGAGTCATGAGGTCTTCCTTTTTTTTTTTTTTTTGCCCCTTCAAGATCTCCTTTCGAGTTTTGAATACTTGTAGTACCATATAAATAACAAATTGATGTACAATACTCTATCCTACTCAAAAATTTTTGGAGATTCCTATTTAAAACCAGAGTATTGCTATAAAAAAAATGACAGGAAAATCACGATATATCTAAATGACTTATTATTTAGAGAGATGGTGTGTGATAAAAAGTAGGGATGGTGAAAGAAAGAAAAATCAGGTAATAATAGAAGAAAGCGAAACACAAGATTATAACACATACCCCGTGATATATCTTGTTTAGTATTGTAGATCATTATTGTTAGTATTAATGTATGTGATTCGAGTTTTGCCCTCATATAACCGTAGGTAAATGATTAGAGGTGTGCTGATTTAACAAGATCACTTTTTCTACATAATAAATAAACTAATGCTCGTTCCAATCATGTGCGTTCACACTAACAATCATATTGCAAATGACTGGATGAGACTAGCAGAGTACAGCATTTTACTATCGCAACTGGAATGAGCTGGCTCCAAGTCATGATTGGCATCTTTGCATTATTTTGAAGCCTGGAACCCCACAATTCCATCGGCAGAGTCTTACCCAACTCCACCACTTGCAGATTCCCATCTATAAAATATGGTGTATTATTGCACTAATTGGCGTCCTCGTAAGTTCAGGGCATCTTGTGATTAATTTACTGATCTCCTCCATTTCATTTTGGTTTCTAGCTCCTTTGTCCTAAACTCGAGCTCGACTCGACTTATATGTAACTAGATTCAAGCTCGAATCGAGCCTAAAAATCGCAACTCGAGGTTTGATTCGAGGAAATTCTTTTAAACTCGAGACTCTATTCGATAACACTCAATCTTTATCAAGTCGAGTCTAATAAAGCTTTTTGATTCGACTTGGAAAATGTATACTTGTAAATTCAGTATAAATTATACCCATAACGGTCATTAGGTAATTATAATATATATATATTATTTAAATTATATATATTAATTAAATATATCCGGCTCGACGAGTAGCTCGTCGAGCCACAAGCTGCAAATTCCTGACTCGAATTCGAAAGTATATTCGAGTAGCTCGAGACTTGGCCTGAACTCGATTTGACCGAATTCAAGTCAAGTCGTTGACCGAGCTACTCGCGAGCTACTCGATAGTGGCTTGCCTCGCTTACATACGTAAACAACATGGTGTACCTTGTTAATTACAAATATTTATATCTATATTATAGTTACCTTCAACATGGTGCACATTGATGACAGCTTTTCTACCCACCACCATTGACTTTTATTGGTCAACATGGTGTACCTTGTTAATTACAAAGATTCATCAATATCCGTATCTATATCTTTGCTAAAAGAGTGAGTTTGTATTGATGGTTGAGTGTTCGAGTTATTTCTTTTCAAGATTACCCTTCTTACAAAATAATTAGGACTATGTGTCCCTAAATTTGAATGCACTTTCTAATATATCATTGAGGGTATTCATGTATTGTCATAATCAAGGTCTCATGTTCAAAAAAGAAGTTTTATTGCATCAAAATTTCTTTTGAATTATGAAATAGAATTAGATTTCAAATGAATCATGTTAATGTAATTTCTAACAATACAATTAGCTTTGGAATGAAACACGTTAGTGTAATTTCTTTCTTAACTTTATCACATGGCTTTAACAGTTCGTCTATAATAAGTTACCATATAAAAATGACAAACATCAAGAGAACTTTATAATATCGATAGTGTCTCTCTATCTTTTTTTTTCTATGTTATTTCTAGGAACCAACGGCACTATTGATCACTAGGAAAATTTTTTGACTTTGTTTCTTCTTTTGTTTCACTTACAGTAGCTCGAATAATGCACCTTATCACATTTGAATCCAAATTATGACTGTACAATTGTTAATTATGGCTTTGAACTAGGATTGGAAAAAAAATTGAACTACTACTACTTTTTTAGCCTGTGACTCTTTAAACTCAGGAAAAACCAATCCAACTATATGTTTCAAATTTCTCTTTTTCGTATCCCTACATAAAAATCTTCTTTGCAAGGATACATTCTCGCTTCCTATAGTCAATCTTTATTTAGTCCTTGCAGATATGTAGCAAGATTTTCCCACAAATTAATTATGCCTGCAAAAGGACAGATTCCATACTCCCATTTGGTTCCTTTTTTTTGTTAAACATTACAAGGAACTAAAAGACTAATTAGACATGATAAGATGGTGGTGATGGGATTTGGCTCAGTAGTTAAAGGTTACCTCAATTGTCTTATGATGAGCATTTAATTTTATTCATCTCCAATAATTTCATTCCCACTTCTTTCTTCACGTCCAACCTTGTTCAGAAAGTCAGGAAAAAAAAGAAAAAAGAAAATCTTTACTTGATATATCAATTAAGTTTTTAAAATTAGAAAACATGTGCTGAGAGAGGTAGAGTTGAAACATCATCGGTCACAGCATATTCAACTTTTTATCAGCACATCGTGAGAGTAGAAGCATAGGCCAACCACCTAATGTTCATAGACTAATAAAATTAAGATTATATGCACAAAATCAGTGGTTCAAATTAAAAAAAAAATCACGTATACTCATGAAAGAATATGAAAATGCACATTTAATGTTTGTTTTTATAACCCATCTTTTTGAGTGAATTTGTACGCTTCATAGGAAATATTACACACGAATTTTAACAGTATATACTTCATGTGAACTTTTACTATGAATTTTAAAATATGTATAACTATGTTTATATAACTGAGTTCCCTCCCCCAACTTGGGGTTTTGCCAAAAGAAAAACTGAGTATAATAAAAAGGGGGAAAAAAGAAATGATATGTAGTTTTTTTTTTTTTTGTGTAAAATTTGATTAGGATTGAGTTCACATTCACAGGATTAAAAGAAAGGGTATACAACATATTTGAGATAAGAGATTTTGGAAAAGTTTGTTGACCTATGGTGCACTTTTCCCTTTACAAAATCGTATTTGAGAATAATATTGTGCAATGTTGGTCATAGGACGAAAATAAATCGCTACAGCTGTTTATTTCTATTTCAAACTTTAGATTTCTATTTTGATAGTAGAAAAGGGAAATTAACATTATAAAAAAAAAGCATAATGTGTATGTATAGACTTTTAAACGTGCCGAATGATAAGTAATGCATTGAACACTATATATTTAGATAGTTCTCTTGTAATTCTAGACCTACTTCTTATTGAATGAATAAAGTCATTTATTTCCTATTTCTAGAAAATGGGGTTTTGGCTCTCACCTGTGTATCCACCCTCCCGCTCTTTACCAAAAAAGAAGATAAGTGAACAATTGCACTTTAATTGTAAGTGTTGTGAAACTAATAAAATAAACAACTAATGTAGGGATTGCAATAGTAGAGTAAGAAGCAGAGAGAGAGAAAGTATTATTCTATTCACTGATTAAAGTACTTCAGAGTTTCCAGGTTTCCAAGGTTACAAATGAAGTAGGATACACCCCTATATATAGGTGATCCAAGATCAAAGGTACATGAACCCTATTAAATACAAATACATGAATTTAGTACTTCAAGTACATCCATAAATGAGTTCATCCAATGTACCAATGAATCTAGGGAGAATACATGTGACTATCATCTTGAGAATGCAAACGGACATCTTCATCTTGTAATCCTTCTTGAGAATATCAACGGACAGCCACATCTAGAGAATATCAACGGACATCCACATCTTATCATTATTTCATAACACTCCCCCTTGGATGTCCATGACACAAAGAATATGCCTCGTTAAAACCTTACTAGGGAAAAACCCAGTGGGATAAAAACCCTAGTGAAGGAAAAAGAGTACACTATTCTTGTGTAATAAATTCTCCCCCTGATGCAAACATTATATGAGATCTTTTAGCCGACGCATACCAATATTCTTCACCAGTTTCCCAAACGTAGCAGTCAGCAAAGCCTTGGTAAACAAATCTGCCAAATTATTATCCGATCGGATTTGTAGCACATCAATCTCACCATTCTTCATTCCAACGTCGTCTTGTAGGCGAGGAATTAAATCTTGCTAATAAATTCACAGCAAATGATATATCTGGTCTTGTACAATTAGCAAGATAATAAGCGCACCAAATGCACTGAGATATGGTACTTCAGGACCAAGTATCTCTTCATGTTCCTCTTGTGGCCTAAAGGGATCCTTATTAGGATCCAATGATCTGACGACCATTGGGGTACTTAATGTATGTGCTTTATCCATACAGAATCGCTTTAATACCTTCTGGGTATAAGTAGTTTGGTGAACAAAAATTCCACCTTCTAAATGCTCAATTTGTAAACCAAGACAGAATTTTGTCTTTCCAAAATCTTTGATCTCAAATTCTTTCTTCAAATATTCGACAGCCTTTTGGATCTCTTCAGGAGTTCCAATCAAATTGAGATCATCAACATATATCGCAATAATCACAAAATTTGACCCATTTCTCTTGATAAAAACACATGGACATATTGGGTCATTTTAGTTAAGCATTCATTGAGGCGGTTATACCACATACGTCCAGATTGCTTGAGCCCATACAAAGACTTTTGTATTCTAATAGAATACATATCTCTAGGATTTGATTTACATGCTTCAGGCATATTGAATCCTTCAGGGATTCTCATGTAAATATTATTGTCAAGATTCTTATACAAATAAGCAGTGACAACGTCCATCAGACGCATATCAAGTTTTTCATGCACTGCAATACTCACAAGATACCTAAATGTGATCGTATCCATTACAGGTGAATACGTTTCATCATAATCAAATCCAGACCTTTGTGAAAAGCCTTGGGCTACAAGTCTTGTTTTATATCTCACTATTTCATTCTTTTCATTCCTTTTTCTCACAAAAATCCATTTATATCCAACTGGCTTGACACCTTCAGGCGTTTGGACTACAGGCCCAAAAACATTTCTTTTAGCCAGTGAATCTAATTCAGATTGTATTGGCCTTTTCATTTTGGTCAATCATTTCTATGCCGACATTCATCAACTGATCTAGATTCATGATCCTCATCAACTTCTATAATATCAAGTGCTACATTTCATTAGGCTCCAATTAACTTTTCTATAATTTCATTCTCTTCAGGAGCTGGCTCTTCGGGAGCTGGCTCTTCAGGAGCGACCTCTTCAGGAGGTTAAATTTTGTCATGACATTTATTTAATCTCCGGAGATATTTGAAATCAATGTATACCTTATATAGGTAGGCCGGCCTTTATTTGTAGCACTTGTACATGTCCTTCAGGGACATCAATTTTAACCAGAGTATTTCCTGCAGGAATAGTTGATTTAATAACTCTTCTGGAGTCGATAAATATAATTTTCTTCAAATGAAGAATTTCTTGAACTTCTAGTTCACATTGTTTTGTATGAGGATCGAGGAAATCCAATTGTTCAGATGATTTCCTTTCGGTTGATCTTTTCCTCCCCCTAATGTCGGGATAGATCACTCATCAATAGATCATCATGCATTCGACATAAATTTCTTTTGGAGCCATGTATAATATAAAGGGGGTATGTATAAATACTTGTCGACATTCAAATATTCTCACTTTTGCCAAATCATATATTCATTGGGATCAGTAAACTTCTGGTTTACTGCATGTGATGATTATAAATCAAATGAGAATAAAGATAACTATATCGATAACCATTACACCCTCGAATGATTAATATGATATAATCAACTTTCATCTGACTTGATTTTTATTATTATCTCATTCAGTGTCTCAATTTGATATCCATCTCGACGGATATCTTTAATAAATTTCTTCGAGTGTTGGGAGAGAGTAGTGCATTATTTACGACAATTTTGGTTCCTTCAGGAAAAATAGAGTGACTCTTCCAGAGCCCTCAATTAATTTTGCACTACCACTGATGGTATTAAATTTGTCTCTCCCATTCCAAAGAAGAAAAATATCTTTTATTTGTCAATATAGTGTGCGCAGAAGCACTATTAACGAGACAAATGTTATCATCACCATTATTTGATCCCAAACATTTGGCATCCATTTCTTCTTCAGGAAGAAAATAAATGAAACTAAATATTGATAAAAGATACGAGAATAGACATATGCAAAGTAAATTAAAACTAACAACATATCAAACAACATACCAAAGTAATTGACAATCCTGCAAGACTAACAACATATCAAACATCTAGACAAATATTAAATATATGATCATTTTGCATCTTCAGGATGCTCAAAGAAATCGGCAATATCCAGGTGTGTCATGTCAGCATCATCATCATCATAAGCATCTTTTGGTCGATAAAATTTGTCTCGACATCTTTGTCCTTCTTTTTCAATGATGCTTGATAGAGGTCAACAAGATGTTCAGCCGTACGACAGGTACGGGACCAGTGACCTTCCATACCACATCGGTAGCATTTTTCTTCATAAACTTTCTTTTCTCCTTCTTTCGGATCGTAGTCATTTTCTCTCTCTTGAGAAATATTTTGTTGCTTGCCACGGCTATAATTTTCACGAGGCACAAATCTACTATGATCACGTCCACGGCCACGGCCACGTCCACGGCTTCTTCCACGGCCACCTCTACGGCCACGTCCACGACCTCGACCAGAATTTTGAAATTGAGTCCCATTCGCTTCAGGGAATGGACTTGCACCAGTTGGTCGGGACTCATGATTTTTCAGCAATAATTCATTATTTTGTTCAGCCAACAGAAGACATGCAATAAGTTCAGAATATTTTTTAAATCCTCTCTCTCTATATTGCTGCTGCAGGAGCATATTAGAGACATGAAAAGTAGAGAATATTTTCTCTAACATATTTTCATCAGTGACCTTTTCGCCACACAATGATAATTGAGAAGTAATTCTGAACATAGCTGAATTATATTCATTGACAGATTTGAAATCTTGTAGTCGTAAGTGGAGCCAATCATATCGGGCCTTTGGAAGAACGACCAACTTCAGGTGGTCAAATCTTTCTTTCAAATCTCGCCAAAGGACAAGAGGATCTTTGACAGTAAGATACTCTACTTTTAATCGTTCATCTAAATGACGACGAAGGAAAATCATGGCCTTAGCACGGTCTTGGTTTGAGGCATCATTCTCATCAACAATAGTATTACCAAGACCCATTGTCTCAAGATGAATTTCAACATCTAAAACCCACGATAAATAATTTTTTCCAGAAATATCAAGAGGTATGAACTCTTGTTTTGTGAGATTAGTCATAAGAATATGTAATAGATACGTAGGAAAGAATTTTACCTTGATAAGTAGTCAAAAGTTGTTCGGGCAGAACCTTGACACGTCTCGTGCTTCACTTTTGCCTCGCGCCTTTCCTTCACTCAAATTAGAGACTCGTGCTTTTCCTTAACTCAAGGTAGAGACTCGTGCTGATAACGTGTTGTGAAACTAATAAAATAAACAACTAATGTAGGGATTGGAATAGTAGAGTAAGAAGCAGAGAGAGAGAGAGTATTATTCTATTCACTGATTAAAGTACTTCAGAGTTTCCAGGTTTCCAAGGTTACAAATGAAGTAGGATACACCCCTATATATAGGTGATTCAAGATCAAAGGTACATGAACCCTATTAAATACAAATACATGAATTTAGTACTTCAAGTACATCCATAAATGAGTTCATCCAATGTACCAATGAATCTAGGGAGAATACATGTGACTAATATCTTGAGAATACAAACGGACATCTTCATCTTGTAATTCTTCTTGAGAATATCAACGGACAGCCACATCTAGAGAATATCAACGGACATCCACATCTTATCATTATTTCATAACAAATCCCAATTTGTCCTCACTTCTGCTTGTGCAAACCTATCTGAACGTGTTGCTGGTCAATTTGTCACCTGAAAGGTCGTAGAAAAGTTTGGCTAAACAATGACCATTCCCGGCACTAAAACACAAAAGAAACCCGTGATTTTTAGCACTGGTGGTGCTACTGTTCCTGATTGCCAACTTTATATCCAAGTTCTTGCTCTTGCCTTCTCACTTCTCTTGCCCCATTTTGTATTTTGACCGTTCCCTTTTTTCATTTTTGAATGACCGAATTGCCTTCTATTTAAGGAAATCATCTTAATAATTGATAGCAAATGGCGATTTTTTTTTCTGAAAATGAAGTGCAATTTCTTGATTTACTTAAAAATACAAAAAGAAAGAAAGATAATATGTCCTTAAATCCGTAACGCCATATATCTGCAAATCTAGTATCTATACGTAAACCCAATTTAGTGAGAGATAATATGTAAACCCAATTTGGATCTTGTAGCTCTCCATATATCAATGACTTTGTTGTCCCACAATCTTAGCATCTACTGAGTGTCAACCTGCAATTAAAGCCAGGAAATTAAGATTAATTCTTTGTTGGCTCTCATGATTGAAGAGGATTTTAATCATTAGAAAATAATGTATCATTTTACTGAAGTTTCCTGTCCACGGCTGCTTTTTATCTCAAGCAAATGGTTTGTACTCAAACTGTATTATTTCTTGAATGGAAATATTATTCTGCCTATTTTACTTTTGGATCTTGGACTTGGCAAACAATTCTTAAAGCCAAATGGATAGTAATTATTAATTACTATGAACAAGTTTGAAATAATAAAGAGCAGATGTTGATCAAATTGAGAGTTTAGTGGGTGACACTTTTCATTAAAATCATTGGTTTAAAATTTTCAATTTCTTTGGTTGAAGAAGTTATGTTCTATACCTTTATTGCTTAGGCATAACAAGTTTTTCTAAGAAGGAAAACTTCTAATACTAATGCATGAAAGTCAACTTTAAACCATCTTTGTGGGATGCAAGGACTGACTGATAGTTTCGTTTTGATTTCATGTTAGGCTAAAGGTTGTAGCATATCCTCCCATAACTTGAAAGCAAATCGTGAGGCTTAGCAATCTGTCTTTGTTAAGTGGTCCACTGCAGCAATTGAAACTACAACTAGAAACTAAATTGAAAAGCTGAAAATTTGAAAGATCAAGTGGGTTAGAGATATTCAGCCGGAGAGAAAGCTTGCTAGTTGAGTTGATTGGGCAGAGTAGAGCATCGAACTTCTGTCAAAACTTATAAATGTATTATGGGACCAGAGATTGCAAAAAGAGAAACTGAAAGTTCCTAAACTTAAGAAAATACAGTACACTCAATTTGCTTTGATTACCATGGTTCTACTTTCTCGACTCCAAGGAGTAAGGAGTGGCTTTGAACTTAATTCCATCAGACTGCCTTTTGTTTCAATTTGTTTATCTTAAGGAAAAGAATTTGTATGAAGGTGAAGCATATTATCACCTTTCTTTCCTGTATTGATGATAGCATGTCAGTAGAATATTTGATATGAAGCTCTGCTTATTCTTTATTGCAACTTCTTTTGCCTGAGCTTTTTCCTTTGTTGTTTATCACTATGCAGAAATGGGGATACACATGCAGGAGAATATTTTGCAGACAAGATGAATGGTTTTGGGGTCTATAACTTTGCAAATGGCCGCCGTTATGAGGGAGCCTGGCACGAGGGAAGAAGGCAAGGTTTTGGTACATATACCTTCAGAAATGGAGAAACACAGTCTGGCCACCAGGAAAATGGGATTCTTAATGCTTCAAGCATTCAAGGCATGGGATGGGGCGGGGGACGGGGAAAGTTATTTGACAATGCAGCGGGGATGGGGGAAGGATCCCCCGCCCCATTGCCATCCCTATTAGTGGGTCTTCCGTTGCACTTGACAACTCAAAAGTCCTTCATGCTGTTCAGGTAATTAAAGCATGTTTCCCTTCTCTTTCCTTTTTACTTTGATTTTTCAAAATGAAAGTAAAATGGTTTTACTTTTAATTCATGGAATATGAATAAAAATGTTTTCAAAAAGCAGTATAGTGAAAAGAGATATATATGAAGTTTGTTTAAAAAAAAAAAAGGAAAAGAGATATATATGAAAGTGCTGTACAGTTTATCTAATTCACTGCACAACTTGTTTAACCATTTGTTTTCTTGCGATAGTTTTTATTCGTGGAAAGTCTAGGTGCTCCATTAAGTTGCTGCCAGAATAGTTTAGCTTCTAGGATCAGCTGCTCTTCTACCCTTGCTTTATAGGTGTGAGTTAGTTCTGCATAAGAAGGAAATCGACTTACTATGACTTGCAGGAAGCACGAAGGGCTGCAAAAGAGGCAGCTCAAATGCAGAGGAAAGAGTGAAGAGGGCTGTAGCAGCTCCAAACAAAGCAGCCAACGCAGCAAGAGTTGCAGCTGTGAAAGCTGTCCAAAATCAGATGCCCCAGAACAAGAACAATGTCAATGTTCCAAACCAGTTTGTGAGTCTCAATAGCACAGGGAAATTGTCAAGGGCTGGCTGGAAGTTTTTTTTCCATCAGAACAGCAAAGGGAAATGCTCGTGTACTGTGGATTTTCTTGTTTCTCTTCCCTTCTCATCATCAAATTTTACCTTTCTAAATTTTGAATCTGCTAGAGGTGAAGAAACTATGAAGTATACCTGCTTGGAACCACCATCAGTTCAAGCAAAGACTGATCGTGGAGCAAGAGAGATGCTTCACTTACTGAAGTTTTGCCAAATGTACATAATAAGAGCACTCAATGTGTGGAGTACTGAAGTGCCCTTTTCAGTAATAGGAATTTTTTTGGTCCAGTTCTGTAAATGTAATTACATGTATGTGCAGGAACCCCAGTCTGCTGGGGATTTAGATGGTTTTTCAGGGCATGTCTGATGTCTGTAAAAGAAATGCTCACTGTTACATAATGTAGCACTGCCTTTGTGAATGCACTATTTACGCTTTTGCTTGTCTAATGCAAATTGATCACTAACAGAAAGTAAGAACAAAAGGTGAAGCAAGATACTAGAAATTGGATCGTGTTCGATTTTGTGTTCCTAGAATTCGTGATGAATGGAGCTACACTACCGAGCCATCTAGTAACTAAACAATTTGCAGACAACCAAGAAGTGAAAATATGAACGTTGTGCTGAAACTCTTGAAGCATTTTATGTTTTTTTTTTTAGTATGAGAGGAATGGAATTTAAGAAGTGAGGGGCGAGTAGGAGAATTAGAATCCAAAAACTCTAATTTTTGAAGTCTCAAGTCACTTAACCAAGGTCTTTTTGGCAGAAGGATAGTGCTTAGTGATGGAGCACCTAATTAAGAGCCATTGGTACGTTTTCTCTTGTAAGGCATGGTTTGATACTTGTTACGGAAACATACAACATAGTACTACAAAGGCAAAGACAACTACAGAACTATTTCATGTTTCAAGCAGGCGCCCCATACATAATTGGCATGGATTGACACAACTTGAATAAGATTATGAAATTTTGAAGTTGGTGCTTCTTTGCAATGTATGTGGTAAAAAGAACACAAGATTTTGGTGGAAAAGACACGAAAACTGTCAAATATTGTCTCAAAACGGCTGAAGATAACAAGTTTTTTTTTTTTTTTAATACCTGGATAGGGTTGAGAGTTTTTTTTTTTTTTATGTAGACATGGTTAGGGTTGAGAGATTTTAGAGCTATTTTTAAATGGTATTTGGGGTTTGCAAAATTATTCTGTTAAACAAAGATGTGATCTCTTTTAGCTATTGACCAGACTATAGGTGCCTATGGCAAGCACTCCGTTAACTACAAAAACAAGTTTGGCAAGCTGTCCAGGAGAAAAAGAAACATCAGAGGGATCTGTTACGCATCACATTTGTTGGTTTTTTGGGGCATAAACTAAGAAACAACACCTTAGTGTTGCAAAAAAAGCTTATAAGAGACTTGTATTAAAGATAAAAATTGAGCTTATGTTCTACATTGATAGGGTGTTAATTGTTAGCAATTTTATTGTTAATTTCCCCTCTTATCCTTGCCAAATATTGTTTTAATTATTAATATTTACTTATATTTGGTATTGGACCCAATTTCAGGGATTGAAGCAGAAAATTACCAAAAAGGAGGGACTTGTATGGAAAAATGCAGACTTCCAAGGGCTTCAACCTTTGGATTCTTGAATTGGTGGGGACCACAAGCTAGTGCAAGGCATTTAGTCATTTGGGCATTTCAAAGAAAGCAACGTAAAAAGACTTGGAACAACAAGTACTTTGGAAGCTTTGGCCACATGTGCGGGGACCACGGATAAGAAGCATGAGTCATTTGGACTCTAGGAAAAGAAACGTACAAGACTTTGAATTTGGTGTGGGGACCACTAGAGATAGCATTACACTTTCTTTTGGCTTTAAAAAGGGAAAAACGTACGAGAGGTGAAGAGATCCCTAGTTGTAGTTTAGGTTTTTAGCATAGTTTTAGTTTTCTTTTCGGAGCTCTTTCGCATGGTTGTCCTCCATTAATGGAGGACTAACCTCTTAATTCCAGTCAAGGGGACAATTGAAGATTTGGTTCAACAATTACTGTGAGATCTAATTTATTTTAATTGCTTCCTTAATTTATTGGTATTTATATGTTCCCTGCTTTTAATTGCTATAACTCGTGTGAGTGATTGAATAGATGCGCAATATTTAATTATTCACATAGGCTATTTTGCTAAATAGGGATAATTGAATCCGTAATTGTTCGTTATCTTTATCTCAGTAGCAACTGGCGTAATTGGATTTATGTCAGGGGAACATACGATCTAATTTAAACAAACCCTCGTAGCGTGTTTGTTAGTTAGGATTGGGCCTTTTTATTTATTAATGCAATCTAGAAATTAAATCCTACGGTCGTACCTAGGGTTGTTTTTGGGTTAGAGAAATAGTTAACGGTCGTACCTTAACTATCGAAAAATTAAGGAAAGGTTGGTTGTTTATCGCGTGCATGACAACTATAACTGGTCTATTAATAAATATGGGATTATCTGTGAATCAATGATCAGTTGCATGAACCATTTCTGAAGTGTACCCTTGGCTAGAGTTTCCCCTTAATTATTTCTTTGAATTAATTATTTCCTGCAGTTAACTTATTTAGTTAGCATTTAATCCAAAACCCCCCATACTCTGGACTCTAGAAGGAACGAGTTATCCCCAGTCCCTGTGGATTCGACCCTACTCACCGCTATATACAAAATCTGTATTTTTCTCGAGTAGGTATTTATTATTGTACAGGTTCGGCACCTGTCAATTTTTGGCGCCGTTGCCGGGGACTGGTGTCAGATTAATTTGTTTCTTTTTGAGTTTATCTTGTTTTCATTTTTTTTAATTTATTTTTCTCTTATTTTTTTTTATTTTTTTATGGCTGCTAACATTCCATATTTTGATGATAGACTGGACTTTGTTCCTGAATGGGGTTATGAGACTCATGTTTTTTCTAATGATCAATGGGCTGTTGCAAATTGTGGAACTTATTTTGACTCAGGTTATTCAACTGACACATGCCCCGTATTTCAAGATAATTTAAGTACTCCACTTGATACTTTTGGAGATTTTCCACCCCAATATCAAACGCAGTATGACCCTTATTCAAACGGGTATGATCAAGAATGGTGGGATAATTCCAATTTTGATTATGCGACGGGGCCAATGGATTTTCAACAGCAAGAGTCTCAGCAATCATCCTCCGTGTCAGGTATGTCTCTTGAAGAAATGATAGGTTTACTAATTGCTAATTCAAATCGATTTCATCAGGAGACACAAGCGAGCCTAAATCGATTTCATCAGAAGACACAAGCGAGCTGTCGTGACCTGGCGGATCAAATGCGTCAATTGACATCCAGGATAGAGCGATTAGAGGATCACCTTGAAGAATTGCCCTCACAAACCAATATCAATCTTGAAGGAGATGAGAGTGCAATTATCCGGCCAAATGACATGGAACTGCAAGAGTTTCAAGGAAACGGATTTAAAGATGCAGTTGAAAAGGAAGTTGAAGTGCAAAAAATGAGACTCCAGGATCAACTCATTCAAGTGAATGAATCCAGTGAACAATCTCCAAATGCGGTGACATCCCCTCCACTCCTTCATCACTATTCTCCTGACTCTTACTCTTCAATTCCTGTTAATGAAATTGACTTTATTATACCAGACAATTTTGAATTTCATGACAGGAATAAATTAAGAGTGGCGATGGCAAGATATCTAGTGCCAATAAATGCAAGTGAGGGAGGAGTGAATGGAGAATGCAAATTATCATCGACTCGTTTGGCGCCATTTACTAGTCCATGGAAGCCCGTAACTCGTATGCCCAAAGATTATTCTATCTATGAGGGCTATCAGGACTATGTAGAGGATGAAGCAATGAGACGAGCCACAAGATTTTATCCTCCATGAAAAAAACATAATAATGTCTAGCCAAAGACATTAAAGAAAGGCGCTCATTGGGAGGCAACCCAATTGTTTCTTTTAGTTGTTTGTTGGTTTCGTGTCATAGTTTAAATCTGTTTTCCTTGAATTTGACTGATTTTGGGTGTTAGTTTTCGTTTTTGCTGCTTTATAGGTGCCATTCAGTCATGACGCGCCCGCGTGGTGACGAGCAGGAAGCTAACGATCAGAAACTTCAAACTTCTGGGAGCTCTCTCGCCCTCATGACGTGCCCGCGTGGTGATATGCAGGAAGCTCACGACCTGAACTTCTGGGAGCTCTCTTGCCCTCTTGACGTGCCCGCGTGGTGACGTGCAGAGAGCTCACGATCAGAAACTTCTGGGAGCTCTCTTGCTCTCTTGACGTGCCCGCGTCACGTTCGCGGGAAAGGTAAGGATTCAAAAAAAAAAAAAAAGGGGAAATATTTCCGTGGCTCAAAGAGCCTCATAATTGGAAGAAAAGAAAAGAAACATTTTTGCCAAAAAAAAACAAAAACAAAAACAAAAACAAAAACAAAAAAAAAACTATTTTTTTTTCTTTTTCTTTCTTTCTTTCTTCTTTTTCTTTCTTCCTTTCTTTTCTTTCTTTTCTTTCCTTTTCTTCTTCTTCTCTGCCGTTCCCCTGTTTTTCCCTTTTCCTTCCTGTCCTTCATTCGTCCGCCGCCGTCGCTAGCTCCTCCTCCAAAGCTCGCGGCCACCACCACCAGCTCTCCTCCAACTGATCTCCTCCAACTCCAGCTAGCTCCTCCTCCAAGCCCGCGAGCCGCGTCTCTGTCCCTCCACCAGACGCCTGCCGCGCACCTACAGCCCACAGTGACGCGCGCCGTCCATCCCGCAGCTTCGCCTCTCGTCCAACCCAACCTCCCTGGTTCTAGTCTCTTGTTGCTTAGAATGATGTCGAGAGTCCATGGTGAAGCCACGAATGGCACCAACCCCAGATGTGAGTTGCCCCACAACTTCCACCTGAACCGCCCCTATTTTGATGACTTCAGGGAAGTACCGTTGCCCCTCTCATTCCTTCTGCTTTTACATTATCACATTGAGGGCAATGTGTCATTTAGGTGTGGGGGGAGATCAGTTGGGTGCTAGTATTTTTGTTTTTAGTTTCTAAAGGCTTTTCCTTTGTTTTAGTTTGATATTTATCTCCTTTTTCGTTTATTTTCTTTTCTTTTTTCTTTCTAGTGGTCAGTCTTCATATGAATACCAAGTTTGATGCTGGATTGTTGTCTCTAATTCTGTTATTGCCAAATTTATTAATAAAAAGGTATCAAGTTGATGTGGTTGAGTTCAGGAACATCTCTTTGGTGAATATCAATAATTGCTTAACTTTTCCAATTTTTGGTTAATTTTTCTAGGCATAGGGAATGATTGTTGGCATTTTTCATGTGAATTGGTCCAGTTATTAATTTTACTTCTCCATGTCTAGAAATTTGAGGCTGGCTGCTGTTATTCTTGTGTTGCTTTTGGATATCGTGTTATATGATGTAAATAAGAATTGACTGTACTCCGCTAGTAGTTACTACTGAGTAACCGGGGATCTTCACCTAAAGTGTCGATTCTCGCGTCAAAAGGTAGTAGTTACTATGAGTGCGTGGTCCCGTAGCGATTGGAGCTGAGTAACCGGGCTCCTCCATCTGTCAAATGTTGGAGTTCGCGTCAAAAGGTTCTAAGGGCTATAGACTAAGTCTTTTGTTATTCAAAAAAAGAAAAAAAAAAGAGAAAAGGAAAAGAAACAAAAACAAAACAAAAAGAAAAAAAAAATAAAGATTATGTTAGTATGTGTATAAGTCAGCTTGCCTATTTGTGATCTTAATGTCGAGATTTTGGTTAATAGATGGACCATTTACTGATAAATATGAGCAACCATTCCTTTTTCTTAGATTAGTTTGCTTTAAATTGGAGGAGTTGATAGTTTAGATGCTAACCGGGGTGATTTTTTTTTTTTGGATCTTGACCTGTGTCGCTTGATATATGATTTTCTTGGTGTCTTGGCAATTCGGTAGTTGGAGTAACCGCCATGGTCAAATTTTGGTGTTCAATTGTTGTTCCCATGCTTGAGGGCAAGCATGATTTAGGTGTGGGGGGAATTGATAGGGTGTTAATTGTTAGCAATTTTATTGTTAATTTCCCCCCTTATCCTTGCCAAATATTGTTTTAATTATTAATATTTACTTATATTTGGTATTGGACCCAATTTCAGGGATTGAAGCAGAAAATTACCAAAAAGGAGGGACTTGTATGGAAAAATGCAGACTTCCAAGGGCTTCAACCTTTGGATCTTGAATTGGTGGGGACCACAAGCTAGTGCAAGGCATTTAGTCATTTGGGCATTTCAAAGAAAGCAACGTAAAAAGACTTGGAACAACAAGTACTTTGGAAGCTTTGGCCACATGTGCGGGGACCACGGATAAGAAGCATGAGTCATTTGGACTCTAGGAAAAGAAACGTACAAGACTTTGAATTTGGTGTGGGGACCACTAGAGATAGCATTACACTTTCTTTTGGCTTTAAAAAGGGAAAAACGTACGAGAGGTGAAGAGATCCCTAGTTGTAGTTTAGGTTTTTAGCATAGTTTTAGTTTTCTTTTCGGAGCTCTTTCGCATGGTTGTCCTCCATTAATGGAGGACTAACCTCTTAATTCCAGTCAAGGGGACAATTGAAGATTTGGTTCAACAATTACTGTGAGATCTAATTTATTTTAATTGCTTCCTTAATTTATTGGTATTTATATGTTCCCTGCTTTTAATTGCTATAACTCGTGTGAGTGATTGAATAGATGCGCAATATTTAATTATTCACATAGGCTATTTTGCTAAATAGGGATAATTGAATCCGTAATTGTTCGTTATCTTTATCTCAGTAGCAACTGGCGTAATTGGATTTATGTCAGGGGAACATACGATCTAATTTAAACAAACCCTCGTAGCGTGTTTGTTAGTTAGGATTGGGCCTTTTTATTTATTAATGCAATCTAGAAATTAAATCCTACGGTCGTACCTAGGGTTGTTTTTGGGTTAGAGAAATAGTTAACGGTCGTACCTTAACTATCGAAAAATTAAGGAAAGGTTGGTTGTTTATCGCGTGCATGACAACTATAACTGGTCTATTAATAAATATGGGATTATCTGTGAATCAATGATCAGTTGCATGAACCATTTCTGAAGTGTACCCTTGGCTAGAGTTTCCCCTTAATTATTTCTTTGAATTAATTATTTCCTGCAGTTAACTTATTTAGTTACCATTTAATCCAAAACCCCCCATACTCTGGACTCTAGAAGGAACGAGTTATCCCCAGTCCCTGTGGATTCGACCCTACTCACCGCTATATACAAAATCTGTATTTTTCTCGAGTAGGTATTTATTATTGTACAGGCTGACAACCTGTCATACATTCATCAACTCACTATTTATAGTAATTACATGAAACAAACTACAAAATATCCAACTAATAATTATTCTAAAAATTTCAACAAAATATAATCTACTTCTACTAGCAAATCTTATCTAAAATATCTGTTAACAAACCAACATGATTTTTGGTTAACAAATATTCTTATTTTTTAATAATTAAATTATTTTGATATCAAACATAATCTAGCAAAATATGTAGAAAAAGTTGCATATCCCAACACTCCTCCTTGCCACTTTTGCTGCAGATTTTAAATTGTCTTCTCAAATCTTTGAATCTTGTTTTGGACGAGGCTTTTGTAAGAAATTCTGCATGGTTCTTCATTTTGTGGAACATCCTTTGACGACATTTGAACCTATACAGAAAATATGAAATTCTGAATGGTTCTTCATTTTGTCATCACCATCAAAATCTGTAGAATCAAAAACAGAAATGTTATAATCTTGATAAATATCAAGAATCAATTTGATACCTCCTGACTTATCAATGATCTTCTTCTGAATTTTCCAGGATCTGAATTCTTGATTTCATCATCATGTTCCACTTTAGAATTGTCAAAATCTGACCAATTCATAGTGAAACTTCTCTTTTTTATTTTAATTGAGAATAATTTATTCTCAATCAAATCATCAGCCATTATCTTTGTGAAAACGGCATCAAAAACTGATATGTGAATGCTGGCCTTGGATCTCTGTCTAACTGCAACTTTGTGGTCTCTATTGTGTATCCATCAGCTCTTCAAATGCTGGTGAAACAAAATTCGTCTCCACCAACTGTAATGAACGACCGAAGGTGGTCAAAGCAACAACTTCGTCTTTGTTGGTGGTGCTGGGTGTTGTTACTGCTACTACTATGGACTACTAGACGGCGTACCTTCTCGGACGGCCACGTCGTCGGCTGTCCAGTAGTAACTGTGACCATGTTTTGTTCTCTTGACTTGGAAATGATAATTTCTCGCAATAGGTCATGGATTCGACAATAGTCGGGTAATCCTTCATAAAACACACCAGTCACTTGAATTAGGCTTCTGCTGACAAGTTCACTAAAATAACCCCAGGCTACATCTTCAATGTTCATTCCTTCTCTCCATTCTACAAACCTTTCAGCAATCCACAAATTAATTAGGTCACTGCATCCTATTTTGCAATCCTCTGGGTAGATACTTGTGTACAACAGACATGTCTTTAGATGCCAAGGCAAATCACCATAACTAAGAGAGAGTATCTTTCTAATTCTGTCTAGCTTGCCCGTGCCTTCTAATTCACCCCCAAGACTGCGTCGAACCATCTCCCATTCGTCTATTCTGTTTACATCTTTCGAAGCCAAAAGCCCACTGATTGCAAGGATTGCAAGGGGCAAGCCCTCACATTTGTCCAATATACCTTCGGCAACATTCATCAAATGGTCAGGGCAATTACCTCCGTCAAAGATCTTGCTGCAAAACAGGGTCCGCGAATCCTCAGTAGATAGTGGTTCCATTCTGTAGACAAAACGCCGAGATTCAATGCAAGAGGCATAGGCTACATCAGCTTTTCGAGTTGTTAGTATGACACGGTTGCCACGGCTACTCTCAGGCAGTGCAAATTTGATGGTATTCCAAAATTCCACATCCCATACATCATCAAAAACAATTGCATACCTTCCGGCTTGTTGAAGAAAATCTTTGACAATTTTTTTCAGCTCAGTGGTAGTCATAGACTCTATCGATTGTGGGACTGGTTTCTTCCCTTCCTTGTGCAACTGCCGAATCAAGTCTTTCAGGAGGAACTGAAAGTCACATGTTTCAGAGACAGTTACCCAAGCCCGGACTGGGAAATGCCTTCTGACTTCAGGATCCTCGTGGACTTTTTTCACTAGGGTAGTTTTGCCAAGCCCTCCCATACCAACCACTGAAACAACTTTCAGTTGGTAATCATCCCCTTTGAGGAGCTCAGAAATAAGATGTTTCTTGGGCTGGTCAATGCCAACTAATTTAGCTTCTTCCACAAGCAGCGCATCATCTCTGCTATAGCGCCAGGTTGTGTCGTTCACAGCAGAAAGTGAGTTGGACGCTTGGGCAGAGATACCATATTCGGATTGGTATCTTTGATGGGCTACAGCAATATCTTCGATTCTGGACTTGATGCTTTGTATTTCGCTGGAAACTCGATGACGAGCTCTCAAATTCTTGATGGAGCTGAAAATTCTCCGAACAGAGCCGTAGAATCCTGTTGCGCGATGCCGAGCAAAGCGAGCTACAAATTCATCAAGAATGTCCTCAGTGTCATAAGCAGCATCTCGCACTTGCTTGATCCATTGTTGGAGCGTGGGTTGAGCATGTTCTTCTTTTGCTTCTGCCTCTCGCAGGAAAGCTCTCATTTGCTCCAACTCATCCATGATGAATTGGACCTCTCGCCGAAGCCCTCCCAATAGTCGTCCCTCCTCGAGTAGAAAAGTTGAGAGTTGAGCCAGCACAAAAGAGAGAACAGTTTCTGCCATTTTCAGTCTTTGTTTTTAACCTAAGAAAGTTGGGGAAGGCGGCTTCTGGTTTATAGGACAGTCCACTTGTAGTATCTTGAAAGGAAGAGTAGGTTATAGATTCATAAGCTAATGAACTTTGATGCTATATGTTGCAGTATTTATCAAAAAGAAGAACCGTGTCAAAAAGAAAAAGAAAGAATTAACCAATTAGAAGAAACTTGATGGAAATTGAAGATAGGCAACAACGCGAGTTTGAAAGACGAAGCTGCCTCTTACCTGCTTAGAAATTATTAGAATACAAAATCATGGAAGCTATTAAGAAGACTGTGCAAATGGTGGGGTGATCAGCATTCAGGACCTTCTTTCAACTGTGGGTCCTTTTGGTCGGATAAAGATAAAGGAGTGACTACCGCAGCATCGTGCAAAAGCAATGATGCCGAATTATTTAACAAGGGAAGGAATAAAGTTAAAAACGCTGCTGGAATGGACATTGTTGATTTCATTGACGAGAAATAAAACTACACTACAAAGTCTTTTGCACCTTCTGCTGACATATATATCCTCCTCCCCCTGTGGAACTAATTTCTGCTCTTTTTTTTTTTTCCCAGGAATACGTGATGCAGAGGAAAGTTATTAATTTCTTCTGAGTGGAACAGAAAAAGCAACTCAAGACTTAAGCTCAATTCAGGTTACTGATGAATTCTTTTGTGAAATCTAGCTGAAACTAGTTAAGATTACAAAATTATACTGAGTAGGCAAGAAGCAGAAAGGCATCCAAAGAATTAGTATAAGTTATCTTCAAATTTCGGAACACCAGTGCTTGTGCACTTATTAATGCCAAAAAGCAGATTTTTTTCTTTTTTTGGTCAAATGACGTTGTACTAAAAAAGAGAGGAATTTGTGAAAGAATATAAGGATTCAAATCTTATCTATTAATTTCAAAGGAAGAAGTTAATTAGAGATCCCCTTTTCGTATTTTGATTTTTAATTCAGTAGAACTTAGCATCTGCTAACCCTTACATTAATCAAACAAATTGCTAACCAATCGTTCTTGATTGCCCACATGTTATTGTCAGCATTGGTTCTTGGTTGCCTCATAATTCTTTAATGTTGATTTTTGAATTAAGTACATTAGAAAAGAATATGAGTTCCACTTTACTACTAAAATTGATTATTAGCAGAGAAGGCAAAAGAGATTGGCGATGCCGAGCCTTAGCACCTTCCATTAGTATCTGCCCAGAAAGCAATAGTGATAACTTGCAGTGATAAGTGCAATTGTTCAGTCATCTTCTTTTTTAGTAAAGAATGGAAGGGTGATTAATACATGACTTTAGTCATTCAATAAGAAGTAGATCTAGAATTACAGGCTAAGTATCCAAATACAGTAGTGTTCAATGCAACCGTTATGATTAGGCATGTCTAAAAGTCTATACATACATATTATGCTGGTTTTTATTATGTAACTCTCTTTTCTACCGTCAAAATAGAAAATCTAAAATTTGAAAAGATTAAAATAGGAACTAAATAGCCGCAGTGATTTGTTGGCTAATTCCTTAATAGCAGCTCATATGAGTGTGAAAATTGTGGAAGATCGAAGCAATCAAATCAGCATACTATTTAAACTTAGGATCCATGAGCGACTAATAACTTGGCCAAAGTATTTTATCCCGCTAGCTTGGACTGACACAACAATTGGGGTTCCAATTAACTATAGTAGTAACGTGACTTAGTTCAAATTACAAAACTCGATCACAAGTAATTGTACGGAGTTGAATAAATCATATAAATACGGCACCACAGTAATCAAGTTAGTGTTAGCCCTTGTGATCACCAATTTAATCTATTATCTCACTTCTTTCTTTCTTTTGTTTTTTCCATCCCTCCTTTTCCAGTTGAAAGGCGGCTTATTTTACCAAGTAGAAACGTGGCTATGTTTTAAAAAAAAAAAAAAAAAAAAAAAAGCCTTGAACTTCAACGAAAGTACACAAATCTCAGCACTTACTTGAGAGAAAATGAAACCTCTGGCAATAGCTGATCTGAACCTACCCTGTCAAATCCAAGTTTGATGAAAAAGAGAACACGGGCGAGGAAGATGATAATTTGAATCAAAATTAAAACAACGCAGTATGTGCAAGGCCTTTAGCCAGGAAGATGGAGTATTATAGAGGAGAAGGTAGGAGCAGTACCGTTATTGATAAGAAAGTGGAGTGAAATTGGCCGTGACTTTCCTGGTTGGATTCTAGTAGAACAATCACTCAACGTGGATCTCATCCATCGGCTGTCAGGTTGGATGCTATATGGTGCAGTATTTATCAAAAAGAAAAAGAAAGAATTAACCAATTAGAAGAAACTAAAGCAAGAAACATGATGGAAATTGAAGACAGGAAGATAGGCAGCAACGCGAGTTTGAAAGACGAAGCTGCTTTGAAATTAGAATACAAAATCATGGAAGCTATTAAGAAGACTGTGCAAATGGTGGGGTGATCAGCCTTCAGGAGAATCAGGACCTTCTTTCAGCTGTGGGTCCTTTGGTCGGATAAAGATAAAGGAGTGACTACCGCAGCATCGTGCAAAAGCAATGATGCCGAATTATTTAACAAGGGAAGGAATAAAGTTAAAACGCGGCTGGAATGGACATTGTTGATTTCGTTGACGAAGAAATAAAACTACTGCTACAAAGTCTCTTGCAGCTTCTGCTGACATATATAACCTCCTCCTTCTGTGGAACTAATTTCTACTCCTTTTTTTTTTTTTTTCCAGGAATACGTGATGCAGAGGAAAGTTATTTCTTCTGAGTGGAACAGAAAAAGCAACTCAAGACCTAAGCTCAATTCAGGTTTCTGATGAATTCTTTTGTGAAATCTAGCCGAGAGTAGCAGAAACTAGTTAAGAATACAAAATTACACTTAGAAGGCAAGAAGCAGAAAGGCATCCAAAGGGTCAGTATAAATTATCTTCAAATTTCAGAACACCAGCGCTTGTGCACCTATTAATGCCGAAAAGCAGATTTTAGCACTTTGGCCCTGTTAATGATTTATTGGTAACCCCATGGACTCGATAATAGTATAGTTACTTTAACGTAAGCTTTAAGAACTCCCCTGCCTTGTTTTCTTTTAACTGAATAGTAGATGTGTAGATAATTTCAATGCTTATTATTCGGCTAAATGATGTTGCACTTTATTTGTTCATTTGTTCATTTTTGTTTTTAGGTCAAATGATGTTGTACTCAAAAAAAAAGGAATTTGCAAAAGAGTATGAATAAATCTTATATACACTGACAGTGTATATATTATTATTTTTCTTTAGACTTTATTTGTTCATAATTTTGCATGCAAAGATTTTGGACAAATATCCTTTAGGATAATTTGAAAGGTATTTGTCTCAACTCTTGCACAAAATTAGATAAATCTACTTGAACTATGGTGTGTTTTTGCAAAGAATTCTAGTAGTAGAAAAATGATCTTCCATAGCAAACCATCCTTGCTAGACTTTTATAGAGTTGAAATTAAAAATGATCAAGAGTTGCAACCTTTCACTACTAATTAGTGTATTTGTGTTGGTCAAAAAGTTACTCAACATCAATGCAAGTGTTTAGACAGTTTTTGAATATTTAAACACACCATTTAAACAATTTTTTATATTCAAAGCTATTTCCTTGTGTTAAACACACCATTAGAAAAATTTTATCCAAAGATTCGTGAAGATGTAGTCTTAGATATCAAGCTTTCAACTTTTTTCTTTCCTTTTTTTTTTTTGTTTTCTTAATAAACCTTGGAAGAAAAGTGTTATAAACAAGCATTTATTTTGAGATCATTGGCATCTGGATTCTGGAGTCATAAAAGTTTAAAAAAAGAGTTGGAATTTTCCCAGCATGAGTTGCTACTTCAAATGCCCCTTACAAACCAAATATAAACTTGGAAGCTTCTTCTGAGATATTGGCCATATGACAGAAGGGTAAGGAGAGCTTTCTTTCCGAAGACGGTAGAGATAGATAGGAGGGTGGTGGATTTGAGACATAAAGAGTATTGCGTGTGTTTGAGGAATCCAATAAACAGTAGTGTTTTGTTTACTGCTGTTGTCTTTGTCTCCTTCCTGGAGTGGTGCCAACGAAGGAAAAAAAAAAAGGAGTGGAGCCATTAAAGTCAGTCAAAAAGAAAAAGAAAAAAGTAATCAATTACAAGAAACTAAAGCATGAGAGATGCGGGAAATTGAATAAAGGAGACGGATAGCAACGTGATTTTGAGCAGTTGGTGTGGGGAGGGGGGGGGGGGGGGGGGGGGGGGGGGGGGGGGGGTTGGCGCTGGCTACCATCAAATAAAGGGGTACCGCACCATCGTTCAAAAGCAATCGATCTCTAAACTTAAAAACGTGGTGGGCTGGGCATTGATTTCATATCATTGAAGAGTAAATAAAGGGAATCAGAATTCCTGTGTTCTAAGTTCAAACATTCCACTTCTCTGCTTAAGCTATCTTGAAACTTGAAACTAGAAAATGTCGAATGAACTTTCAGTAAGAGAAGGCATCAAGATTCAGAAGTGATATTTATGCCTCAAAGATGACCAATTATTTTGTAGAGAGCATGTGTTTAGTCTCTTTAATGAATAATAAGGAGATTCCTACACTTCAAAAGCCAAAACTCAAATCAATATTCAATTTGCTCATGTTGAAATTAACCTTCTGGTAATCATTCCTCCCCCCCCCTGAAATTCATCAATGCCACCACCAAGTCGTGAGTTTCGAACAATCCCATAATTTACTATAGAAGATTCACACCACCAATTTAACCGAATATATTTAAAAGAAAAATCACCTGAAAAATGCAATCCAAACGGAATTGCATGCAGACGAAATTTATTTTGAGTTAGGACAACATAAAAAATTTATGTAGTTGATTGAGCAGGTCCGATAATGAATAAGATTCAAAAGCAGCTGAATTTAGAAAAGGCGATAAGTGCATCATTCAAGTCTCCCCTAGAAAACTGCACAAGCAATAGTCTCTCTCTCTGAAAATTTTGTTGCACCATTTCAAAATTATATGAACATGTATGTATGATGAGTTGATAAAGAATACCAAAATATATATTATATGTGCACCCAATCTATATTCGATTACCTCCCTCAATGTTGAACTCTCTCTCTCTTTCGACATCTAAATGCTCTTCCAAAACTGGCATCTAAAAATTGGGTTTTTGTTCTGTTTCAGGACACGATTCAGCTGCTGATCTCTATCATGGTCTTGGCAGACCTTTGCGTTACCCTTCTTATATTGCTTCTGCTCTACTGGATGTCACTTGAGGCTTTTCTTTCTGTACTGCTTATCCTACCCCTATCATTGCTTTCTACTTTTCCAGCTGGTCTGAATGCCTTATTCAGTAAGGGTGCCAGGAGAGGTTCACTTGCTCGTGTCTACGCATTGTGGAATGCGTCCTCATTGTCAAATATTGTAAGTGATGTTTGAGGTGCAGCATGTCTAGTTCAACTACTTATGCTGTTGTAAATGATGGTCTGCTTTAAGGTTTCTGGATTGCTTACATAAGTGGTCTATGGTCATTTGGGAACCTTAGATATTTACCTTTTTTTGAATCCAAATGACATAATCTGCAGGACCCCACAAACTAGTCTTGTCCAAAGAACTTCAGAAAAGTGCTTGGTTATAAGTTCAGTTCGATCCCACATATTATTTGTCTTTTACCAGCCTAAATGGTGAAGCAGGAGGGCAACCTTTTTCACCTATTGTGTACGATATCATCATTTTAAGACGTCTGGATCTTGAAATAAACAATTGGAGAAATTGATGGGGGATTTCTTTGTTGAGTGTACTTGAACCAGGTTGTAAACAAACAATTACGTACGAGGGATTAAACTGCTTGTATATGACTTGAGGCTTAAGAATCCTTGTGAGACAATTAAAAAGGCACAAGATATATGTTTTGTTGGTTTTTTTTTTTTTCATATTATATAGTTTGATCTGATCATTATATTTATATCGTTGTATGCAGGCTGTTGCATTTATCTGTAGCGTAATTCATTATGCAGTTTCGTATTTGAAGCCCCATCCAGATACTAATGCATGGAATTCCAGACGGTAAGGTGATTGAGTTCTTGAAAAACTTGGTTGATTTATCCGTGTTTGTATTCAAGAAGGATAAGAGAACTTTAAAGAAAGACTTTGGCATTTCTTTCAAGTGCAGCCTTGCAATAGCAAGTTGCAAGTAACAAACAATAAAGGAACCATATAGCTGTAGAAAGTTGATATGTTAAGAAAATAAAATATGGGGAGAATGGAATGCATGACACTGAACAAATTAAAGGCTTATGTTTCATGAGTTAGTGGGATTCTGAGATTGCAAAGCTACTATGCATGTATAGCCTTATGAGCCTTTTCCCAATAACACAAACTGTGCGACTGGATGGTGTATTTTAGTTTTTTTCTTCTTTTGTTTTTTATTTCCACTGCCGTTAGCTCTATCACGCTAGAACAAGCAGTTTCCAGATGACTAAGAGCTAGAGGTCAAACAAAGGCTTATCCCTCGTCTTTGCTGAGGGTGCCAAAATATGGACTAATAAATCCCTCGCTAGTGACAATTGTGCTTAAAGACTTTTAATTTGGAGACTTTCGAGAATTGTCTTTACTCTTGTAACTCATTTTTGAAGGGTCTAATTAACTTTTGAATCTCATTATGTCAGGGAGGGCGACGAATGGTGGCTTTTGCCTACTATCTTGCTGATATTCAAGGTTGTTCAGGCTCGATTTGTAGATTGGCACATAGCAAACTGACAGGTCGTCAGCCTGTGCAATAATAATAATAAATATAGAACCTAGATACCACTAAAAGCAGTCAATAATTAATCCTAGGTACTGGAGCAGGGACTCTAGGTGTGCAATGGGTTACTTGATTCACCCTGTTCCCGAAGAGTTTGCTTAACCCGATATACCAGAATTAATTAGTTGACAAAAATTACTAAATAGTAGACAGTGGCAAGTAGGGTCGTTTCCTCAGGGACTGGAGATATCTGTCTCTTTTAAAGTCCAATTGATAAAGGGGGATTTCACCGGAATGAAACTAAAAATAATTAGACAATTTAACTAAAAATGAATAAATAACTAGCACAAATATAGCAGGAATTTAATCAGGAATAAATAAATTCTAGCCAAGGATGCAACTACTCAGGCACAGTCCATTTATCCGATCATTGATGCAGGAGAGGTTCACTTAATTTATTAATAGGCTAGTTATAGTCTGACGACCAATTTTTCCTTAAATTATTGATAACCAAGGTACGACCATTGATCACTCCTAACCAGAAAATACTCCTAGGTACGACCGTAGGAATTAATTTCCCAATTGCATTAATAATAGAAAAACCTAGCCCTAACCAATAACACGCTACGAGGGTTATTTAAATTAGATTGCACGTTCCCCTAATGTGTAAACACACCAGTTGCCACTAATATTAATCAATCAAACAATTACGGATTTAATTGACTAAATTGGCACGAGACTAATAAATCACATTGAACATCGGGCCCTTGACATCCAATTAATAAAATAATCCCATGAAAATACAAGCAGGCAACGTGCAAATATTAATAAATTAAGGAACGCGTGAAAACTAATTAGATCTCACAGGTTTTCGGGACTGCGCCGTCGAGTTGACCCTTGACTAGATGGAAGACTTAGCCACGCCGCATAATTAAATCATCACACGAATTAATGGATTGCAAAAGCATAGCGTTTTCTATTAAGAAGCAAGGAATAAAATGTGTTTTTCCCGTTGGGGAATTTTGTCGAACACCTGGCGTGTGTCAGAGGCCAGTCAGAAGAAGGGAAAAACTAAAACTAAACTAAAAGACTAAAACCAGAGATATCCCTCTGCTACTCTACGTTCCCTATTTAAGCCACAAAAGAAAGATAACTAAAGGCTCTCTACGTGGTCCCCACACATGTGGACAAAGTCTTCAAAATACTTCTTGCCCCAAGTCTCCTTCCGTAGCTTTCTTTTTAGAGTCCAAATGACTAGATGCCTTCCACTAGCTTGTGGTCCCCACCAATTCAAGGACCCAAGCATTGAAGCCCTTAGAAGTCTCCATATTTTCCATAAAGTCCCTCCTTTTGGTAGTTTTCTGCTTTATTCCTGAAATTAAGTCCACATACCAAATATGAGTAAATATCAGCAATTAACACAATATTTGTCAGGGATAAAAGGGGAAATTAATAATAAAATTACTAACAAATTGTACCCTATCAATTCCCCCCACACCTGAATCATGCTTGCCCTCAAGCATGAGGAAAATTTAACTCAACAATGGCTAGCTTTCACATTATCATAGCCAGCTGTGCCTATACCCAAAATCAAGGTCTAGTGACTAAGTGTCAAGACATATCTCTCACGGTTAGCTTTTAAGTCCATAGACCTGTCCAATTCATGGCTAACTCGCTTAGGAAATCCAAATAATAACTAGCAACAGTTAGTAATTAAGTCAACTGGCAACCAAAATCTCAACAATACGAACCAAGGATCGGCAGGCTAATATGATCATAAACTCACATATTCTCCACATCTGATTTTCTTTTTTTTTCTTTTCTTTTCTGTTTTGTTTCTCTTTTTTTTCATTTTTTTTTTCATTTGTTTCCGATGCTTAGCCCCGAGCTATTCAAATCTTTTGACGTGAACTCTGACATTTTTAGATGAAAGAGCCCAGTTACTCGACCTTTCGTAGCTCCCGGTCTATTTACTCATAGATATCGTCACTTTTTGACGCGAGAGCCGACACTTGTGGTGAAGACTCCCGGTTACTAGGTGGCGACACTAGCGGAGTATAGCCATACATTATTCACCAGAAAACACAAAGATACCAAATAATTACAGATCATAGCCTGCGTCATGTCCCAAATATGGAGAACTAAGGTAAACAGGAGACCAAACTACACAACAGTGCCAGCAAAATATTTATACTGCCTAAACAAGTTAGCCATAAATTGCACCACGTCGTTAAACTCAAAGTATTCACCAAGAAGGCATGCTTTTACTTGCCACTGTAACTCAACTCATAGTACAAACCACAACTAACAAGAAAAAGTGCGCTGCCAAAAATATTCACCAAGATAGAAGCAAGGGAAAGACACTCAAAAGAGATAAAGGAGCAACACCTAAACAGAAAACAAGATAAAAATAAAAAAAAAATATAATAAAGAAACGAGAACTAGCACCCAAACTGACCCCCCCACACCTAAATGACGCATTGCCCTCAATGTGAAAAGATAATAGCAGAAAAAGGGGAGGGGCAACGGTACTTCCCTGAAGGCGTCAAGACAAGGGTGGGTTAGGCGGAAACTGAGGAGGGAACCCGGCTTGCTGCATAAAAGCCGCTAGATTCTGCGCCATATTGTGAATGTTAACGTCCATGTGTTTCTGCCGAATCTCAAGCCGCTCGACTGTGTTGCGGAGCTGGTTCCATTCCTCATCCGTATGGGCGGAATGGAGGGGAACGGAGGAAGATGGACCGGGATCACCGCCTGCCGTGGAGGCACTGGCAAAGGATGAACGAGGGGGAGGGTGTAGCGGTCCCGGGGGAACAACCTCCCAACCATTGTCGCCCTCCCGAACTAAGCCCATTTTCTCTAAGCTTGGAATATCCAAAGGCTCCATTTGACAGGCTATATGCAAGTTATGGTTAGAAGTATCAAGGACATGCAAATTAATAGCCAAGTGAGTTATGTAAGACCCAAGAATCAAGGCCCGCTTCTTTTTAGGCAAAATGGACTTGAACTGAGACGCGAGCCAACACCCAAGATTAACCTTAATATTGTTTTGCATGCACCATATAAAGAAAAATTCGGGCTTAGACAGAATGCCCGAACTATCTCGCCTACCAGAGAAACTGTAAGCCAAAAAACGGTGGATATAGCGAGAGGCCGGGTCCTTCAGATAGGATCCCTTTGATAGACGAGGGTCATAGTTATCCCTGTCTACAGACATATCATCCCAAAGAAAGCGATAACGGGAGAAAAACGGCTGGACATAGTCACACGCACTCTCGGCATACTCCCTAGACTCAGCATAAGCAGGATCAATGAAACCAAAGGCCAGGTTGAAGTCGGTTATGGAATGGTGGAATTCCTGGCCCATTAAACGGAAACGAATGACATTAGGAGTGGAAACTGTGTAACCAGAGGGAAGGTCGAATTCAAATGTGGCATAGAATTCCCTAACTAATTCAACAAAGGCTGGGAGGTCAGTTATACGAGAATAGGGGCGCCACCCGATGGCCCCAATCAAATCGTGGAAGGGGACGCTAATATTGAGAAGGCCCAAGGTGGCGGGGTCCCTATATCGACAAGGAGTGATCTGTCGCTCACAACAAATAGCATATCGCTGCTTTTCGGCGGCCTTAGTGAAGTCCAAATGACCCCCAAAATGTGCAGGGTCACAGATATGGACGCCTCTTTGTCGCCCAAGACGAGCCCGCCTCCCAGAGGAGGAAGGGTCGTGCGAGGGGTCAGAGGCGGGAATGGAATGCTGGGGTGGAGGGGGCTGAGAAGTCCTAGGGGTCCTAGTCTTAGAAGAAGACCGAGGCTTCACCATGGTGACCAACAAGCAGACCAAAACACTCAAGTAGCAAATATAAGCGTCACGGGCGCCCCCAAATTCAAGTATAAGCGTCACGGGCGCCCCCAAATTCAACCAGCAATCTCAGCAATTCACCCAAACTTGGACACAAATAGTAAACAAAAGGTTAGCTGTTCAACAAATAGTAGAAAATACCTCCTCTTGGCAGCAGTTAAACTCAGATTTGTCCAAACAGGTCCCCCCGAAGATCACTAAATCACCCCCTGCTTTATCCAACCACTCAATCACAGGGTGGACCCACTCACAAATGCCCAGAACACAGATTATCAGATGTTTAACAACTACCCTCACCAGTACCACTGGTGAGTATAGAGGGAGAAATTAAATCAAACAACCAACCTAGTGAGCAAAACAGATTTGAACACCCACGTAGCGCCAAAAATGAGCGAAAATTGAATCCAGAAGCAATTGGCTGCAGTCTAACTCAACTATAATTATCAGCAAATCTCCTACAGATGGCAGCAATTACCCCCAATTGAGTCCCAAAATTTACCCAAGAAAATGCCCAAGGTGGCACCCTCAAATGGGACAGCAATTTAAATCGAATTCCACCCATAATTAACCCCGGAAAATAATTTAGCAAATAAACAGAGCAAAAAAAAAAAAACCCCCCTCAAAAACTAAATAAACAGTTAAATCGAGTAAAGATTCTCCCCAAATACCCTCGATTGAGCACAAAATTTACCCAAATAATCAACAACCAACCACAGATATACCACAGCACCCAAATAAGCACAAAATTTCCGCTCCTCAACTAGTAAATCAAAAATCTGGCATCAGCTAATGAAAAATTAGTGCTACTGGCCTCAGCTACTTAACGATTAAAAAAACAGGAAAAAGAAAAATAGAGGACGAAGTCACCAGAAGTAGCTTGTGGTCTATCCGCGCGAGGAGGAAACTGCTGGAGGACTGGCGGTGGACTGGAGGGTTGAGCAGCCGTGCGACTGGGCACGCAGTGAGCCAAGGCGTCGGCCTTGGGCTGTTGGGCGGCGAAAGTGGGTCTTAGCAGCGGAACTGCGGTGGCGCGTCAGTGGCGTGCGGACGAGGTGGGTCTGGGCTCACGAGTGGCGGAGAGGAGACGAGTCGGCGCGCCTTGCCGCGAGCTGCTTGGTGGCGCGGCTGCGCGTGGTCGCCCCGTGGGAGAGCTGCGGCGGAGCTGGCTGGAGGGTCACGCGTCACTGTTGGGCTGCAGGTGGCGCGGCGTCTGGTTGGGTGAGACAGAGACGCGGCGCGCGGGCTGGAGGAGGAGCGCGACAGGCGGGCGGCAAGCTGGTGGGGTTTCGTCGGCGGGCTGCAGGGAGGGGGTGAGCGGAGGGCCTTGGGCTGCGCGCTTGGTGTAGAGAATCTGATGCGGCGGCCTGAGCTGTGGTGGAGGCCGCGGCTTCGTGTGGCTGCGCGCGCTGGGGGCGTGCGACCGGAGTGAGCGCGCGCTTTGAGCTGAAGGCCGAGGTGGGGCGCGCGGCTCGAGTGCAGAGAGGGATTTGGGGGAATAGGCGGCGGGGAAGAAGAAGAAAAGAAAGAAGAAAATAAGAAAAGAAAAGAGAAGAAGAAAGAAGAAAGAAGCGAAAATTAGTTTTTTTTTTTTTTTTATTACGCTAATGTAATCGTTTCATGCTTTGAAATCGCCTGAAAAATTTTTTTTTCTTTTTTTTTTTTGTAGAAAGAAAATAATCTTTTCTTTTTCTGTTAAAGATAGGAATAATAAGAATAATAATAATAATACTCATAAGAATAGGAATAGTAATAATTCTAATAATAAAAGTTGGTTTTTTTTTTATAAAGGAATAACAAAAACAAAAAGAATAATAATAATAATAACAATAGTAATAAATTTTTAATTTTAAAAAAAAAAAAAATTTTTTTCATGTTTTAGGTCGTCAAACACCGCGTGGGCATGCCAAGATTATAAAACATCCACTGATCTCAGGAGACACAAACACCGCGTGGGCACGCCAAGATTGGTCTTCGTCCACTGATCTCAGGAGACACCAACGCCGCGTGGGCACGCCAAGATTGCAATTCATCTACTGACCTCAGGAGGCACCAACACCGCGTGGGCACGCCAAGATTTCACTTCCTGATTCAGTGAAGGAAATATTAGTATTGATACTACCCAACGAGTAAATGACCCAATGCAAAAGAAAAACACTAGAAATACCAAAACAACTAGAAATAACAAAACTAATATTCGGGTTGCCTCCCAAACTAGCGCCTTTCTTTAGTGTCTTTGGCTAGACATAGCCCATAATCTGCTTAAACCAAGCAAATTGGGTTCTCCAAATGCATCACCTCCACCCGTTCAGTTGGAACCCCTTCATAATACGGCTTGAGACGATGACCATTCACTACAAATTTCTTCTCAGCTTTCAAACTTTGGATCTCGACTGCACCATAATGGAAGACATTAGTCACAACAAAAGGGCCAATCCAACGAGAACGTAATTTACCTGGAAATAACTGCAATTTAGAGTGGTATAGCAGAACTTTTTGCCCACACTCGAATGTCTTCCTTGAGATCTGTTGGTCATGAAAAATTTTATTTTTCTCCTTATAAATTACCGCATTCTCATATGCTTCATTGCGAATCTCCTCCAACTCCTGTAATTGTAACTTCCTTTGAATTCCGCCTTCCTCAATATCCATATTGCATTGCTTAACCGCCCAAAATGCTTTATGCTCGAACTCTACTGGAAGATGACACGGCTTACCAAATACCAACCTATAGGGAGACATCCCTATAGGTGTCTTGTATGCCGTCCGATAGGCCCAGAGTGCATCTTTCAAACGTTGACTCCAATCTTTTCTATCGGGGCGCACCATTTTCTCCAAGATGGACTTTATCTCCCGATTTGACACCTCCGCTTGACCATTGGTCTGGGGGTGATACGACGTCGAGACTCTGTGTAGTACACCATACTTGCGAAATAAGGCAGCAACGGTTTTGTTGCAGAAGTACGTTCCCCTATCACTGACAATAGCTCTTGGCATTCCAAATCGCACAAAAATATTAGATCTGATAAAATCTGCAACCACTTTCGAGTCATTAGTTCGAGTGGCCTTAGCCTCCACCCATTTAGACACATAATCAACTGCCAGCAAAATATACAGAAAACCAAATGAAGTAGGAAAAGGCCCCATGAAATCTATACCCCAGACATCAAAAATTTCTACAAAAATCATCGGGGCTTGGGGCATATGATCTTTACGGGCTATATTACCTACCCTTTGACAGCGATCACATGACTTACAAAACACATAGGCATCCTTAAACAATGAAAGCCAATAAAATCCACTTTCTAAAACCTTATGAGCAGTTCTCTTGGGTCCAAAATGACCTCCACAGACAAAAGTATGACACAAAGCTAAAATCGATTGAAATTCCATTTCACTTACACATCTCCTCATCACCTGATCTGCACATCTCTTCCATAAGTACGGGTCATCCCAGATAAAATACTTGGCGTCGCTCTTCAATTTATCCCTTTTCGATTTTTGCCAACCTGTAGGAAAATTATCAGTTACCAAATAATTGACTAAATCAGCATACCAAGGCAACTGAGAATTTAAAGAAAATAAGTGTTCTTCAGGGAATGCATCCCTCAATGGTTCATTATCCTCTCCAACGGGTATACGACTCAGATGGTCAGCTACTAAATTCTCCGAGCCTCTTTTATCCCTTATTTCCAAGTCAAATTCCTGTAGTAGCAATATCCACCTGATGAGCCTCGGCTTTGCATCTTTCTTGATCATCAGGTACCTTAATGCTGCATGATCAGAAAATACAACCACTTTAGCACCTAACAGATATGACCTGAACTTTTCTAGAGCAAAAATTACTGCAAGAAGCTCCTTTTCAGTGGTGGAGTAATTCAACTGGGCTCCATTCAATGCTCGGGATGCATAGTAGATGATGTGAGCTGCCTTCCCTACTCTTTGCCCCAGTACAGCCCCAACAGCATGATCACTGGCATCGCACATGATCTCAAATGGCAAACTCCAATCGGGGGGTTGGATGATTGGGGGTGAAGTCAACAATTCCCTCAGCCTGTCAAAGGCTCTCTCACACTTGTCATCAATTCCCACGCGGTGTTGGTGCCTCCTGAGGTCAGTAGATGAATTGCAATCTTGGCGTGCCCACGCGGCGTTGGTGTCTCCTGAGATCAGTGGACGAAGACCAATCTTGGCGTGCCCACGCGGTGTTTGTGTCTCCTGAGATCAGTGGATGTTTTATAATCTTGGCATGCCCACGCGGTGTTTGACGACCTAAAACATGAAAAAATTTTTTTTTTTTTTAAAATTAAAAATTTATTACTATTGTTATTATTATTATTATTCTTTTTGTTTTTGTTATTCCTTTATAAAAAAAAAAACCAACTTTTATTATTAGAATTATTATTACTACTATTCTTATTCTTATTAGTATTATTATTATTATTCTTATTATTCCTATCTTAACAGAAAAAGAAAAGATATTTTCTTTCTTACAAAAAAAAAAAAAGAAAAAAAAATTTTTCAGCGATTTCAAAGCTGAAAACGATTACATTGCGTAATATAAAAAAAAAAAAAAAACTATTTTCCTTCTTTTCTTCTTTCCTTCTTCTCTTTTCTTTCTTATTTCTTCTTTCTTTCTTCTTCTTCCCCGCCGCCCCTATTTCCCCAAATCCTCTCTGCACTCGCGCGCCCACCCTCGGCCCTTCAGCTCAAGCGCGCGCTCCTCCCTCGCACGCCCCCAGCCGCGCAGCCACACGAAGCCGCGCGCCTCCACCACCAGCTCAGGCCGCCATCAGATCTCTACCCCAGCGCGCAGCCCAGGCCCTCCGCTCCCCCCTCCCTGCAGCCCGCCGACGAAACCCAC
>NC_040042.1:2525721-2578380 GCF_003713205.1 Coffea eugenioides
GGATTAAGCAAACTCTTCGAGAACAGGGTGAATCAAGTAACCTATTGCATACCTAGAGTCCCTGCTCCAGTACCTAGGATTAATTATTGACTGCTTTTAGTGGTAGTTAGGTTCTAATTTTATTATTGCACAGGTTCAGCACCTGTCAATTTTTTGCGCCGTTGCTGGGGACTGACGTTATTATTTGTTTCTTTTTAAATTCATTTTTGTTCTAATTTTCTGGTATTTTTCTAGTGTATGCCTCGGTCTTCTCGTACAGGTGATTTGATTTTTGACCCTGACGTAGAGAAGACCGCGCGTAGAACGAGAAAGGAAACCAAACAACTCAGAGAGGAGCACTCCAGTGCTACATCTCAGAGACCTGAGTCAGGAGTTGAACCAACAGATTCATTTGGTGACACTTCGAGTGACTCGGAGCAAGAAGAAATCCCCATGGCTAATGCACGAACATTAAGGGAGTTGGCTGCCCCTAATTTAAATCAGCAGCCTTTGTGCATTACTTTCCCGAGTTTGAGTGAAAACACCTCATTTGAGTTAAAATCTGGTCTGATTTCTCTTTTACCCTCTTTTCATGGTTTACCAGGTGAGGAGTCGTATAAGCATCTGCAGGAGTTTGATGTCGTGTGCAACAGTATGAAGCCCCTGGATATTACAGAAGAGCAGATAAAAATAAGGGCATTTCCCTTTTCCTTGAAGGACTCTGCAAAGGACTGGTTATACTACCTACCACCAGGTAGCATTACCACGTGGGACCAATTGAAGAAAAAGTTCTTAGATAAATATTTTCTTGCGTCCAGGGCTGCAAGTCTGAGGAAAAAAATTTGCGGGATCAAATAGCACCCAGGGGAGTCACTTTATGAGTATTGGGAACGGTTCAAGAAGTTGTGCAGAATGTGTCCCCAACACCAAATAAGTGAGCAGTTGCTCATACAGTATTTTTATGAGGGGTTCCTTTTCAGAGACAGAAGTATAATTGATGCTGCAAGTGGAGGGGCACTGGTGAACAAAACCCCTCAGGAAGCACGGGAGTTAATAGAGGGGATGGCAGAGAATTCACAACAATTCAGTTCGAGAGAGGACATCCCAATACGTAAGGTGAATGAGGTAGAGACATCCTCTATGCAGCAGCAGCTAACTGAGTTGACCTCGTTTGTTAGGCAACTGGCTGTAGGGAATGCATCTCAGGCCAGGGTGTGCGGGATTTGCACTGGTATGGGTCACTCTGCAGACATGTGCCCAATGCTTCAGGAAGAAACTGCAGAACAGGTGAACATGGCTGACCACGCGCCCGCGCCAAGGAAGCAGTACGACCCTTACTCAAGCACCTACAACCCAGGGTGGAGAGATCATCCCAACCTCAGTTATGGAGGGAATAAGCAACCCAACTTTACACCGAACAGGCAGTCTAACTTTGTGCCAAATAAGCCACCAGGGTACCAGCAGCAATACCAACCCCGACCACCTCCGCCCCCAAGCTCTGGTCCATCTTTGGAGGAGATGATGAAACAAATGATGACAACCATGGCGCAAAATCAGCAAAGGACGGAGGCAACCATTATGCAAAATCAGCAAAGGACGGACTCCGAAATGCAGGATATAAGGAATCAGATAAGTCAAATGGCCACAACAATCAACCGTTTGGAGTCCCAAGTAAATGGAAGATTGCCATCCCAACCTGAACTGAACCTGAAGAACGTAAGCGCAATGACTTTAAGGAGCGGGAAGGAAATTCAGGGGTCTGAACCTATGATCCCTAAGGATAAGGATGAGGAAAAGATCGAAAATGAACTTGAGAGGGAGGACAGCAATGGTGCAGATCTAAAGGTACTTCCAGACCCAGTAATTACAGTTAAAACTAATCCCCCTCCATTTCCTTGCAGGTTGGAAAAATCGAAGAAGCAGGACAAGGAGAAAGAGATCCTGGAGGTGTTTCGCAAGGTAGAGATCAATATCCCCCTACTAGACGCCATCAAGCAAGTGCCGAAGTATGCAAAATTTCTGAGGGACCTATGTGTCAATCGAAGGAGGCTGAGGGGAGATGAAAGAGTTATTGTTGGGGAGAATGTGTCAGCAGTTCTCCAAAGAAAGCTACCACCAAAGTGTGGGGATCCAGGTAGGTTTACTGTCCCATGCAAGATAGGTAATACTCTGATTAGAAATACCTTGCTGGATTTAGGAGCATCGATCAACGTAATGCCAAAATCTATGTATGCTTCTCTGAATCTCGGTCCATTAAAAGAAACCGAGATAATAATTCAATTAGCTGACCGAACAAATGCATACCCTGATGGGTTGGTCGAGGATGTGCTGGTTAAAGTTAATGAATTGATATTCCCGGCTGACTTTTATGTACTTGACATGGATGATGATCATTCCCCTGACCCCTCACCTTTGCTACTAGGTAGACCCTTTTTTAGCACAGCACAGACAAAAATTGACGTTAATAAGGGTACATTGTCCATGGAATTTGATGGAGAACTAGTCCACTTTAATATTTTCGATACAATGAAACATCCTGTTAACTCTCACCCTGTGTTTGCTATTCATGCTATTAATCCCTCTGTGCAAGAATTTTCTGAGTTTGCTTGTAGGGATAAATTCAAACTTACTGAGAACAAGTATAAGGGGATGAAAGCACTGTATGAGGTGAAAAGGAGTAGAAAATTAAGAAAGAAGGCTGCACTCAAAGGCTATTTGGATCCTGGGGGAGGGCCACCGATTTCCAGGAAAATTGAGTTACACCCAAATTGAAGAGTGGTGTTCAATGTCTAGCCAAAGACATTAAGAAATGCGCTACTTGGGAGGCAACCCAAGACTATTTGTTTCAGTTTTTATACATTTTTGAAGTTTTAGTTAAGTGTTAATGTCAATTAATAGGTTGATGGTTGGTGACAGGAAATTGGCAGTTAGACGTGCCCACGCCAGGTGGTCACGCCTGTGGGAAAGAAATTTTCGTTCATGATCTGTCCATGGCAGGTGGTCACGCCTGAGGGAAAGAAAATTTTCGTTCATGAGCTGCAGACTCTATAACAGTTAGATGTGCCCACGGCAGGTGGTCACGCCTGAGAGAAAGAAATTTTCGTTCATGATCTGTAGACTCTATAGCAGTTAAGCGTGCCCACGCCAGGTGGTCACGCTAAAGGATCTAAATTTTTCGACGGGGGTCAAAATGACTAGGGAAGTTAGGCGTGCCCACGCCTAACCAGAGGTTCCTTATTCTAAAAAAAAAAAAAAAAAAAGGGAATAAAATTTTACGAAAGCAATTTCAATTTTTTGAGAATTTCGTAAGACTAGTTAAAACCAAAAAAAGAAAAAAAAAACCATTTTAATTTCTTTTTCTTCTTTTCTTCTTTCTTTTCTTTCTTCCTTCTTCCCCGCTGCCCCTGCTTTCCCCTTTTCTCTTGTTCCTTCAACCAGAGCCGCCGCCTGCCCGAGCTCCGCGACAGCCGCGCCACCAGCACGCCGCACTCCAGCTCTGCGCACATCGCCGCTGTTGCTGTCTGCCACGAGCGCCTCCACCGTCGCCTCCAGGCCTCCACCAACCCACGCCGCGCGCCGCTAGTCCTCTCTCTTCCATCGCCCAAACCACGCCGCCCGTGAGCCAAACCCAAGCCCAGTGCCACCACAGCCCCCTGCGCGTGGCACCAGATCTCACTCCCCTCCGGCCGCCGCCGACAGCGCGCAGCCCAACCCAACCGCGCCTCGCACCACCAAGCTCCCCTAATCTCTCCTCCACTCTGCCTAAGCGCCGCTCCTCCCTCACGAGCTCTCAGCCGTGCCTCTCTCCAGCTCCAGCTTCACCTCGTGTGCCACCAGCTCTTCGCACGCAGCCTCCTTGCTCCGCACAGCTCGTCCAGCCCACGGCGCACCACCACCGCCACTCCAGCTTTCCTCCGGTTCTGTCCGCTGTCCTCCACCGCCACTGCTGTCGGCTATCTCCACCAGCGGTCAACCTCCTACTTCCTCCCTCGCGCGCAGTTTTCGCCCACAACCAGACCACCTCACGGTCCACTTCGCTGAGGAGCCGCACCGCCGCTGTCCGACGCTCCTCCATTGCTACGTCATCACCTGTCAAAATTGACAGGTGGAGGTATTGTAATTTCTTCCCCGATTAGCATAAATTTCTGGAATTTGTGTTTGGGTTTCTGATGAATAGAAGAAGGTGTTGTTTTGGGCAATTTCTAGGGTAAAATTTTGGACGGAATTGGGTTTAATTGCTGCCATACGTGGGGATATTTTTCTGATATTTATTGAGTTGCTGCTATTTGATTTAAATCCTCCCTGTGTGTACACCAGTGGTACTGGTTGCATTGTTGCTTACAGTTTCTTGATCAATAGTGCTTAAATTGTTTTTCGAATCCTGAACGTGGTTGCTGGAATTGCCAATTTCTGTGGTCAATTGCTAATTCTAGCAGGTTGAATTGGGTATTTAACTGTCCAATTGGAGACAGTTGTTACGATTTTGGGTCCATTTGTGTTTAAATTGTATAATTTGTGTCGAGTTGTGGGTAATTTGCTGCGGCTGTTGGTTAAATTAAGAGGTGCCTGTTACGCTTAAATTTATTCTGAATTTGACTACATTTGGACCACAGGGGCTGATTAATTGCATTTGTTATTAGTGTTGAGGTATTCGTATAACCTATGGGTGATTGAATTGTGCCTATTGTTCATTGGGTTGGTTTTAAACAAAAAAAAAATTTGTTATTACTTTGAAATTCCTGTTTCCATTATCTGTTGGCAATTGTAGTCCCTTGTGATTAGAGTGACATCTAGAGATCATGGTAAGGCCAAGATCCGCTTCTAAGTTTAGGACACCTAGACACTCGCAGCCTCCTCCTACCCCAGGGGCTAACGACTGGGTCCAACTCCGAATGCAAGTTGCATAACATGGTGCAGAATTTGGCAGCACTCCGCCCGACCCACTCCTGTTTTGACAATTTCAGGGAAGTACCGTTACCCTTCTCCTTCCTTTTGCTGTTAGTTTATCACATTGAGGGCAATGTGTGAATTAGGTATGGGGGGGTCAGTTTGGGGTGCTAGTATTTTTGTTTTTAGTTTCTAAAGGCTGTTCCTTTATTTTTAGTTTGATATTTATCTCCCTTTTCGTTTATTTTCTTTTCTTTTTTTCTAGTGGTCAGCTCTTTTATGACTACCAAGTTTTGATGCTGGATTGTTGCCTCTAATTATGCTATTGCCAAGTTTTATTAATAAAAAGGTATCAAGTTGATGTGGTTGAGTTCAGGGACATCTCTCTGGTGAATATCAGTAATTGCTTGACTCTTCTAATTTTTGGTTAACTTTTCTAGGCATAGGGAATGATTGTTGGCATTTTTCATGTGAATTGGTCCAGTTATTAATTTTAATTCTCCATGTTTGGAAATTTGAGGCTGGTTGCTATTATTTTTTTGCGTTATTTTTAGTTTTCGTACTATATGGTTGTAAATAAGAGTTGACTGTACTCCGCTAGTTGTTACTACTGAGTAACCGGGGATCTTCACACCTAAAGTGTCGATTCTCGCGTCAAAAGGTAGTAGTTACTATGAGTGCGGGTCCTATAGCGATTGGAGCTGAGTAACCGGCTCCTCCATCTATCAAATGTTGGAGTTCGCGTCAAAAGGCTCTAAGGGCTATAGACTAAGTCTTTTGTTACTCAAAAAAAAAAAAAAGATTGTGTTAGTATGTGAATAAGTCAGCTTTCCAGTTTGTGATCTTAATGTCGAGATTTTGGTTAGTAGTTGGGCCATTTGCTGATAAATGTGAATAACCATTCCTTTTTCTTAGATTAGTTTGTTTCAAATTGGAGGAGTTTATAGTTCAGAAGCTAACCGAGGTGATGTTTCTTGATCCCTGATCACTGATGCTTGATAGATGTTTTCCTTGGTATCTTGGCAATAGGGTAGATGGAGCAATACCCATTTTCAAATTTTGGTGTTATTTGTCGTCCCATGCTTGAGGGCAAGCATGATTTAGGTGTGGGGGGAATTGATAGGGTATAATTTGTTAGTAATTTTATTATTGATTTCCCCTTCTATCCCTGACAAATATTGTGTTAATTGCTGATATTTACTCATATTTGGTATTTGGAATCAATTTCAGGAGTGAAACAGAAAATTACCAAAAAGGAGGGACTTGTATGGAAAAATGCAGACTTCTAAGGGTTTCAACCTTTGGGCCCTTGAATTGGTGGGAACCACAAGCTAGTGCAAGGCATTGAGTCATTTGGGCTCTTCAAAGAAAGCAACGTAAAGAGACTTGGAAGAAGAAGTACTTTGGAGGCTTTGTCCACATGTGTGGGGACCACCTAGATAGCTTTAGTCTATCTTTCTTTTGTTTCTTAAATAGGGATAACGTAGGGAAGGAAGACGGCACCTTTTAGTTTAGTTTTTAGCCTAGCCTTTAGTTCTTCTCTTTTCTCTCCTGACTGGCCTCTGACACATGCCAGGTGTTCGACAATATTCCCCAATGGGAAAAACACCCTTTATTCCTTACTTTCTAGTAAAAAAACAATACCTTCGCAATTTATTAACACGTGTGGTGATTTAATTATGCAGCGTGGCTAAGTCTTCCGTCTAGTCAAGGGTCAACTCGACGGCACAGTCCCGAAAATCTGTGAGATCTAATTAGTTTTCACGCGCTCCTTAATTTATTAATATTTGCACGTTGCCTGCTTGTATTTTCATGGGATTATTTTATTACTTGGATCTCACAGCGTGTTATTAAATCCGTAATTGTTTGATTGATTAATATTAGTGGCAACTGGTGTGTTTACACATTAGGGGAACGTGCAATCTAATTTAAATAACCCTCGTAGCGTGTTATTGATTAGGGTTGGGTTTTTCTGGCTATTAATGCAATTGGAAAATTAATTCCTACGGTCGTACTTAGGAATACTCTTCTGGTTAGGGGTGATTAATGGTCGTACCTTGGTCATCTATAAATTAAGGAAAAATTGGTCATTAGAGCTCCTCGATGGCTATAACTAGTCTATTAATAAATTAAGTGAACCTCTCTTGCATCAATGATCGGATAAATGGACTGTGCCTGAGTAGTTGTATCCTTGGCTAGAATTTATTTATTCTTGACTTAATTCCTGTTATATTTGTGCTAGTTAATTATTTATTTTTAGTTGGATTGTTTAATTGTTTTTAGTTGCATATCGGTGAAATCCCCCTCTTACCAACTGGACTTTAAAAGAGACAAATATCCCCAGTCCCTGAGGAGACGACCCTACTTGCCACTGTCTACTATTTAGTACATTTCGTCAATTAATTAATTCAGGTATATCGGATTCAGCAAACTCTTCGGGAATAGGGTGAATCAAGTAACCCATTGCACACCTAGAGTCCCTGCTCCAGTACCTAGGATTAATTTTTGACTGCTTTTGGTGGTATTTAGATTTTTATTATTATTATTGCACAGGTTCGGCACCTGTCAGGCAACCAAGAAAGAATGCTGACAATAAGATTTAGCAACATGTGGGCAATAAGAACGATTGGTTGACAATTTGTTTGATTAATGCAAGGGTTAGCAGATGCTAAGTTCTACTGAGTTAAAAATAAAAATACAAAGAGGGGATCTTTAATTAACTTCTTTCTTTGAAATTAACGAAACTAATTTCTAATAGATAAGATTTGAACCCTTATATTCTTTCGCAAATTCCTCTCTTTTTTAGTACAACATCATTTGACAAAAAAAAAACAAAAAGAAAAAAATGAACAAATAAAGTACAACATCATTTAGTCGAAGAATAAGCATTGAAACTATCTATTCAGGTAAAAGAAAACAAGGTAGGGGAGTACTTAAAGCTTACATTAAAGTAAATATACTATTATCGAGTCCATAATTCATTAATAGGTGCACAAGCACTGGTGTTCTGAAATTTGAAGATAATTTATACTGACCCTTGGATGCCTTTCTGCTTATTGCGTACTAAGTATAATTTTGTATTCTTAACTAGTTTCAGCTACTCTCGGCTAGATTTCACAAAAGAATTCATCAGAAACCTGAATTGAGCTTAGGTCTTGAGTTGCTTTTTCTGTTCCACTCAGAAGAAATAACTTTCCTCTGCATCACGTATTCCTGGAAAAAATTTAGTCCCTAAATTTTATCTCCTGTGGAGTTTTAGTCCTTAGAGTTTTGGTGAAAGGAAATTTGGTCCTCAATCTTTTTTGTCCCTGTGCAGTTTTGGTCCCTAAATTTTTTGCAAGAGCAAATCTGGTCCCTAATATATCCATTTTGAAAATAGATTTAGGACATTTGAAATTTTTTTTTCAATTACTGACATAATTTAGTCACGTCTAATTATGTGTCCATTAATTTACATTTCAAAACAAAGATGCAAAGTAGTAGCTAACTTTAAACAACAAAATTAAGAACTGATAATTCATATGCTAACTAATTAACTAGTAAAAATTGAAAATTTTTAAACTAAAATTAGTTGAAGCACCCAATTCATCGATATAGAACTCATTTTTACACTCTATCCTGACTATGCCAAGCACAAAATCGTAACATTTACTTTTTCATATAGATTAACAAATTTTATTTCTTTTTTTTCTCTTGATTAATTAGTTACTGGCATGGCATCATGTAAACTGGTCTTATTATTGAAAAGTACTCGCTATTTTACTTCTTTTTTAAGATATTTAAAATTAACAAGCATGTAATCACACGTAGCAGATTCTACCAATATTTGAAAAAATTCGTCAATCATCCTAAATCTGCTTCAAGACTATAACATAGGGGACCAAATTTGTTCCTACCAATATTTTAGGGATAAAATTGCACATGTGCTAAACATTGAGAATCAAATTTGCATTTTTCAAAATTTTAATGACTAAAACTGCCGAAAGGCAAAATATTAGAGACTAAATCTATATTTTCCCTTTATTTCTACGTCAATGAAATCAATGTCCAAGCCACCACGTTTTAAGTTTAAGACATCATTGCTTTTGAACGATGGTGTGGTACACTGGTAGCCACTCCTTTATTTGATCGAAGAAACACAGCCGAAAGGTGCTGAAGAGTGAACGCCCCACCAATAATTTCCATGATTTTGATTTTGTAGTGTAGCTACACTACAAATCTTCCTTCCATTCGATTTCCACCAACTGCATTGTCTCCCTAATAATTTCCATGATTTTGTAGTGTAGCTTCGCCTTTCAAAATCACGTTGCCGTCTATCTTCCTTCCATTCAATTTCCATCATCCCTCTTGCATTAGTTTCTTCTTATTTTTGATTGACTATTATGGCTATACTCCAAATTTTTTTTTTTTGCTGCAGTTTCTTGTTGAGTAAGTATTTTCCTCGTATCTCATCCTCAACTTTCTCACACGGCTTTGACAATTTTTCTGTAGTAAGTTACCATATAAAAATGACGAACATTAATTGACAGGAATTTATAATATCAATAATGTCTTTCTATCTTCTTTCTTATGCTATTTCTAGGAACCATAGGAAAATTTTGTGCCTTTGCTTCTTCTTTTGTTTCAAAGCTGCTTTTTCAGCATATAGTATTCGAGTGGCTCATATGATGCACCTTATCCTCCGGTTACTTCATGTCCCTTATTCCTAACCTAGTCTTACTTGTAATAATTTCACAGCTGGAGAAAAAGAACTGAGATGAAAGATTACATTGGTGATCCAAAGTCATTCATTTTACAAAGAAGAAAGAAGACAAATAGAAACACAAAATTATGATTTGACGTATTCGAGTGTATCTATTTTATTTTATTTTTTTTACTCATTGCAATAAACTAAAAGAAAAATTAGACATGATAAGATGGTGGTGATCGGATTTGGCTACGTGGTTAAGGGTTTACCTCAATTGTCTTGTGATGAACATTCAATTTTAGCCATCTCCAATATTTTTAATTCCACTTCTTTCTTCGCATCCAACATTTTATGAGCACATCGTGGGATTGGAAGGACAGGCCGGCAAGACTATAATTCGATTAATCAAATTGATATACCAGCCGGGCAACCGCCTAATGTTCACAGACAAATAAAATTAAGGCTTTTGCTCTTATGTACCATAAGAGCACAAATAGGTTAGATGAATTTTAAATGCATTAACCAACTATTAGGCATGTCAAGCAATTGATCTGGATCGACATAAAATTTTTCAAAGTAGACCTGAACCTATGCAACGAAGTTGCAAAATTAAAATTCTAAATAAATATGATTGGAAAACTCTCGACGTGGAAGTGAGAAATTTGGAAATTCGAAGGAATTGTGTAACTTTGACATAATTCATAAATGGAAAATAAAGCACCATCCATCTTAACTTGAATACAATTAATATTTCGTGAAATGACTAAACTACTCATTCTCTCCGATCACCTAACAAGATACTCTAATCCCATATCATTTAAGTCTCGATTTTATTGCCATGTGCCACTCTGACAGCCAATGGATGAGATCTACAATCTAATCTTAGGCCCACCACGTTGAGTAATTGTTCTACTATCCAACCAGGAAAGTCATGGACCAATTTCACTCCACTTTCTTATACCAACATCATTTAGTGGAAGAATAAGCATTGAAATTATCTATACATCTACTATTCAGTTAAAAGAAAACAAGGCAGGGGAGTACTTAAAGCTTACGTTAAAGTAAATATGCACAAGCTTTATACCAACTCTTTGGGTGCCTTTCTGCTTCTTGCCTACTAAGTATAATTTTGTATTCTTAACTAGTTTCAGCTACTCTCGGCTAGATTTCACAAAAGAATTCAGTAACCTGAATTGAGCTTAGGTCTTCAGTTGCTTTTTCTGTTCCACTCAGAAGAAATTAACTTTCCGAACGTATTCCTGGGAAAAAAAAAAAAAAAAGAGCAGAACATTAGTTCCACAGAAGTAGCTAGTAGTAGTTTTTATTTCTTCTCAATGAAATCCAACAATGTCCACGTCCAACAGCGTTTTTAACTTTCTTCCTTCCCCTTGTAGAAAAACCCACAGTTAAAGAAGGTCCTGAAGGTGATCACCCCACCATTTGCAGGGTGCTTCTAAATAGCATCCATGATTTTGTATTGTGGCAAGCGTAAAGCAGCTTCGCTCTTTCACAATTCATGTTTCTTGCTTTAGTTCTTCAATTTGTTAATTCTTTTCCTTTTTCCTTTTTACCGCGGTTTTTCTTTTTGATAAATACTGCACCATATAGCATCGAAGTTCATCAGCTTATGAATCTATAACCTCCTCTTCCTTCTTCCTTTCTAGATACTACAACTGGACTGTCCTATAAACTAGAAGCCGCCTCCCCCGACATTCTTAGGTTAAAAAGAAAGACTGAAAATGGCAGAAACTGTTCTCTCTTTTGTGCTGGATCAACTCTCAACTTTTCTGCACGAGGAGGGACGACTATTGGGAGGGCTTCGGCAAGAGGTCCAATTCATCATGGATGAGTTGGAGCAAATGAGAGCTTTCCTGCGAGAGGCAGAAGCAAGAGAAGAAGATGCTCAACCCACGCTCCAACAATGGATCAAGCAAGTGCGAGATGCTGCTTATGACACTGAGGACATTCTTGATGAATTTGTAGCTCGCTTTGCTCGGCATCGCGCAACAGGATTCTACGGCTCTGTTCGGAGAATTTTCAGCTCCATCAAGAATTTGAGAGCTCGTCATCGAGTTGCTAGCGAAATACAAAGCATCAAGTCCAGAATCAAAAGTATTTCTGAAGGTCATCAAAGATACCAATCCGAATATGGTATCTCTGCCCAAGCGTCCAGCTCACTTTCTGCTGTGAACAACACAACATGGCGCTATAGCAGAGATGACGCACTGCTTGTGGAAGAAGCTAAATTAGTTGGCATTGACCAGCCCAAGAAACGTCTTATTCCTGAGCTCCTCCGAGGGGATGATTACCAACTAAAGGTTGTTTCAGTGGTTGGTATGGGAGGACTTGGCAAAACTACCCTAGTGAAAAGAGTCCACGAGGATCCTGAAGTCAGAAGGCATTTCCCAGTTCGTGCTTGGGTAACTGTCTCTGAAACATGTGACTTTCAGTACCTCCTGAAAGACTTGATTCAGCAGTTACACAAGGAAGGGAATAAACCAGTCCCACAATCGATAGAGTCTATGACTACCACTGAGCTGAAAAAAATTGTCAAAGATTTTCTTCAACAAGCTGGAAGGTATGCGATTGTTTTTGATGATGTATGGGACGTGGAATTTTGGAATACCATCAAATTTGCACTGCCCGAGAGTAGCCACGGCAACCGTGTCATGCTGACAACTCGAAGAGCTGATGTAGCCTCTGCCTCTTGCATTGAATCTCGGGGTCTTGTCTACAGAATGGAGCCACTCTCTGTAAAGGATTCGAGGACCCTGTTTTGCAACAAGATCTTTAATGGTGGTAATTGCCCTGGCCATTTGATGGATGTTTCCAAAGGTATATTGGACAAATGTGAGGGCTTGCCCCTTGCAATCCTTGCAATCAGCGGGCTTTTGGCTTCAAAAGATGTAAACAGAATAGACGAATGGGAGATGGTTCGACGCAGCCTTGGGGGTGAATTAGAAGGCACGGGTAAGCTGGACAGAGTTAAAAAGATACTCTCTCTCAGTTATAATGATTTGCCTGGGCATTTAAAGACATGTCTGTTGTACACAAGCATCTTCCCAGAGGATTATGAAATAGCATGCATTAGACTAATTCATTTGTGGATTGCTGAAAGGTATGTGGAACGGAGGGAAGGAATGAGTTTTGCAATTGTAGCTTGGAGTTATCTCATTGAACTCGTCAATAGAAGCCTAATTCAAGTGACTAAGGTGTTTTTTGAAGGAATACCTCAATATTGTCGAATCCATGACCTATTAAGAGAAGTTATTCTTCTCAAGTCAAGGGAACAAAACATGGTGACAGTTACTACTGGACAACCGATGACGTGGCCGACTGATAAGGTACGCCGTCTAGTAGTCCATAGTGGTAGCAGTAACAACACCCAGCACCACCAACAAAGACGAAATTATTGCTTTGACCACCTTCGGTCGTTCGTTACATTTGAATCCATAAGCCCGCTACTATCCAAAATGTTGTTATCTGAAGTTTTAGGGAGTAGCAAGTTGTTAAAGGTTTTGGATTTGAGAGGTCAAGAGACACAGGAGGAAATACCAAATGAGATTTTCAAGATGTTTCATCTCAAGCATCTGGACCTATGGGGTACGAGAGTGGAGAGAGTCCCAAAAGCCATTGGAAAGCTTCAACATTTGGAGTATCTGAATTTGGCTGACACAAGAGTTAGGGAATTACCCATGGAAATCCTAAAGCTGCAAAAACTTCGGTTTCTCGAAGTATTTCAACCAGTTGTTCCTTCCGATGATGATTATGGATATCATGGATTTAAAGCTCCCTCGAATATGGGAGGGCTTCTTGCCCTAGAAGTATTAAGCTGCATGGATGCAAGTAGTGGATCCACAATAGTTAAGGAGATAGGAAAGCTGACCCAATTAAGAGAACTACGTATTACAAAGTTAAGAAGAGAAGATGGAAAGGAGCTCTGCTCCTCCCTTGCCAACCTAACCAGTCTTCGGCAATTAAGCGTTGCTTCAATTGGAAAAGGTGATGATTATGAGATAATCGATTTAAATCATCATCATCCTTCTTCTTTTCTTCAATCTCTTGGTATGCTGATTTTGCGTGGCCGCTTAGAAAAGATGCCACAATGGGTAGCTCATCTTCACGGCTTGCTAAGAATAGATTTGAATTGGAGCAGGTTAAGGGGCGAGGAGGATCCGCTTGAATCGCTCCAACATTTGCCCAATTTGAGTAAAATTAATTTCTGTGGATCTTACCAGGGAGAAGGGTTGTGCTTCAAGGCTGGAGGGTTTCTAAAGTTGAAGTGGATGCACTTAAAGAGAATGGAAGGGCTGAGAGGGATGAGAGTGGAGGAGGGTGCATTGCCTCGTCTACAAATACTATTTCTGCGGCTACTTCCATTACTAGAGGAGCTGCCATTGGGTATTCAGCACTTGAGCCATCTTCAACGGCTGTCTCTGTATGAGATGAGTTCTCAATTGAGAGAGAAGCTGTTAGAGAATCAGAAGGAAGAAAGTGAAGATTACACAAGAATCGCACATATTCCTGAAATTCTCATTGGTTACTATACAGATGATGGGGAATGGAGAGAGCACCGGCTATGGGAAGAGAAGAAGAAGAAAACATATAATCTTTCCTAGCAGCAACAGCAGCAGCCACTGTGGCTTCCCTTGTGGACAGCACTGCTTCCTCTTCTTTTGTTTTTATTTTTTATTAGTAATTTTTTTCCCCTTCGACATCCGTGTGAGAAGTTCATCATCTTCTGTGTCTTACCTTCTTATTTATTGTATGTATTGTGTATAATGCTTGATGTTGTTAATGTACTGTATACTATTACTCTTTATCTTTTTGTGTCTTAATCTTTTCTATAATTGAACCAACTTCCTTTAGTGGAGTTGGCCACCACATTAATTGTGGGGTGGGAGGTCAAGGGTTCAAACCTTGCCTCCCATCAATGTCCCTCAATATGAGGTTTGTTCTAAATTCATACGGGTGTGTGGTGCACCAGTCTGGTCTGATGGTGGTTCAGTCCCCATCAGGTTCCCGCCGTTAAGCTAAAAAAAAAAAAAAAAAAAAATCTTTTCTATAATTGATTTAGCAGACAATCAATTTTAAATTTTGGTCAGAGATAATACATAAACCCAATTTGTCCTCACTTCCGCTTGTACAAACCTGCATTCATATGGATTGTCTGATTAGGTAATTTACCACATAACCTCTCTATAGTTTAAAAACATATATATAATCCTCTCATGGTTTGAGTTAAAGTGTCACCTTTAATTTTTTTTTTCCATTAAAACTAACGAACAATAGTAAAAGGTCAAAATCAAACTAATAAATTGATAAATTTATCTTTTCATTACTTGAAGAAATTTAAATAAAATAGATAAATAAGAAATAGAAAATGCCATTAAAATTTTGGTTTAAAAACCTAAATGAATTTGTAGCAAAAAAGATTTGTTTTTTTTTTGTTTCTCATTTAACTTTTTTATATTCCCTTACATCTTTTTGGTTTGCTTATTTATTTATTTTTATTTTTCCTTCCATCTCTTTTATATTTGAAGAAAATTAAGATTTTGTAAGCCAAAGCATAGGTTTTCAAGATCACCTCTTCTCCTTCCAGAGAGAGAGAGAGAGAGAATAATGAAAGCATGAATTTGTCAATTTTTTAATTTGATTTTGACTTTTTACGGACAAGCTAACAATGACACCTTTACCCAAATCACAATGGAGTTTTATATATATTTTTTTAAACTATAGAGGGTTATGTGGTAAAGTACAAAATTACAAAAACTCAAAACTATAGATGATTCAAGATCTAATACATAACAATCTCAACTAGATCGATGCTCACATCAATCTCCTTGTTCTTTGATATTGAGCTTGCCGCAGAACCATCAGCGATTCCAAACTGTACTATTTGATCTTCAGACATGGAAAGGCCCTCATATATCAAACTAGAAATGCAAAATCAACGGGTGCTCCCCTAAGCACTGGAAAAAGTTATTGCCCACAATTACCTCAGGAGAAAAGAAAATGTACAAAAATTTATGTTAATGTTCCCCACCCGCACTTTTCACAACTTAGCTCATTTTTTAAAGGCCTGCTTCTCCTTTTCCTCTCTTGCCGTTCCTACAGTCCATAACAGGCCAAGACTAATTTTCGTCATCCTCAACTAGGTTCAGACTATGGAAAGCATCACCCATTATGCAATCGTATGTTCATCCAAGTCTCGAGATTATTCAAAAAACTTCACAGGGAACTGAACATTCAAACTCCAACAATCTACAGGAAGCTCATCTATTTGGATTATCAAGCATTTTTACATTACTAGTAATGAATCGTGTACTTTTCACGTGAACATGAACATGATGTTTTTAAATTTTTTTTCCTTAAAATTTTGGAAAATGTAATTTGCACTTCATTTTTTTTAATGTCGCCACATATCTTAACAAATGAAAACTATATGATTTAAGCGATAGTGGGAGTATGATTAATAGAAATGTGACTGCAAATAATATTTCTCAAAAGTTTTAGAAAAACAATTGTTTGAAGGAATAAATGTAACTGAGACAAAAAAAAGTGATATTTAATATTTTATAATTTTTTGAATTTGGTTGCTATAACCAACACAAATGCCTAGGCAACATAAAGCATTATTTAGCCTGAGAGCACTTTTAATTTGTAACAATATCAATGTTTTTGTCTTTCAGTTGAATTTGGATTATCTGAGTGTTCTCTTTTATGTTATTTGAGTTTAAAATTTTAACTTATTAACAAAAAAAAGGATATTTATTATTCATGTTTTTTTTATTTTTTCTGGATTTGGTTTGCCCTAACCAATACAAATGCATGAGTAATAAAGCATTATTTGTTCCAAGAGGACTTTATTTTGTAAGAGAATTAATGTTTTCTTCTTTCTGTTAAATTTAGATTGCCCGAATGTTCTCTTTTATGTCATTTGAGTTAAAATCTTTAACTTTCTGAATAATTTGTTGTTCCCCATTAAGTCACTCTATGAATTTTCAAATAGTTGTAGTGTGTTTTTCTAATTATTATTATTTTTCACTAATGGTCGATTGTAAAATGATCTATAGTACTATTATAATTACAATAGTATTTAAACATATTGAATCCCATTGTTCAAATTTAAATAGCTTAATTCTGAAGAGAAATGTTTTCATTTTAATTTTTGTTGCAATTAAAACCAATAAATTTTCAACATAAAACTCTTTGCCTTCTTTCATACTCCAGTTCTTATTATATTTTGTGTTAAAATTTTTTACTTAATACAAATATACGCTTACTAAAACGTGCTCTTAAGGTTTAATTTACTTTTATCCAAAAAAAAAGATTCGTGATACTTTTTAAGAGACTCATAGTACCAATTTATTATACTTTGTTTCATGTTTGAAGTAATCTTTAATCTTGGATATTTCATAAATAAAATTTGTTTTTCTTTTTTTGATAAATAAAAAAGTAAGAAATCTTTTATTTTTATAACTTCTGATATTATTTATTAATGAAATGCAATGCAATTTGTCCATTTATTATAGAGGAGTGTAATTGTGGCATCACAAAAACTAATATCATTTTTTGGCTTACACTATTAACCACTAAGATTTACCATATTCTTTTATAATAAATCAAATTTGTTGTTTTTTTTCGATTTAATTCACCATAACTCAAGGGAATGTTTTTCATTCTTGCAAGTGTTGGCATAATTGATATTAATTGTTGATGTAATGCAAGTAATTGGTTATTCTTTCATTGGTTTTTTTTTTTTGGGCAAATATGAATCTTTATTGATCAAGATATAAGCGAGTACACACAGGAATCAAACAATTCCTACTTACATAAATTCTATCACTATTACAGTAATGCAAACTCAAATCTTGCTGGAAACACACATGACATAATCCGAACTCCATATTTAGCTTCCAATTGGCTTTGGTCTGTGGGACTCCTCTCCAACTCACAACAGTAATTTTAACTGATTCAAGGACCACCATAGACACAGATGGTCACAACAGGAATACCATTTCGTTGAAATATGATTTTGGTTCCTTGCACATCAATATGCTGATAAATGCAGTTGAAAACACCAACCTTCTTGATTACGCAATAAATGAGTTGAGTTGCAGTTATCATAGAATACCATTTTAACTCAGGCACCCAGGGGTAAATCTTTTTTTTTTTCCATTGGGGGTTCCGGACCTACACTCGAACTATCCCAATCCGAGAAAGCGGATCCCGAGGAAATGCGGGCCGATTTCTTAAGCTCGGGATCAAACCAAGGCCGTCTCACCCTATGGGACTACAACGACCACCGAGCAACCCTCGGGGCAAGCATCCCAGGGTAATCTGCTCTGAATGTAGTGATTAAATTATAACATATAATTGGTGAATATTTCGCCTTTATTTTGCTAAAATTTGGTGTTAATTGATGAATTTTTTACCTCATATTTGATTTTTTGTGTTGTTTTAAGGAATTGTTGGTATAAAGAGAAAGGTGTTATTAAAAGTCGAATTTCCAAAGACACATCTTATAGCCGTGACCACGTTTGCTTGATGAGAAACCCATGCTTTCAGGATGTTGAAGCGGCCCACCCTTTGAATCTTTCTAAGCCATATTGGAAAACCGTTGATATCCTTAAAATAAATAATCTATTGCTTTCATCTAGTAGTATGACTGGAAATAAGGGTCCCATCCTTTCTTTCTTTAATGGAGAGAAAGCATAACGTAGTGGATTTAATAGTTTCCTAAAGGGAAACGTTTTCCTGGGGTTAAAGAGACGTTAGTTAAGAGGGGGGGACGTAAGCCTCTTCCAGGAAGGGGCTCTCATTCTTTTTCCTTTTTTTGTCTCTTAAAAATTCAATAAACGCTAGTATTTTGTCGCCGCGAATTCACCATGAGGAGCGGCTAATTTCTTTTCTAGTTGAAGGATAATTGAAGCTTTGGTTCGACAATTCTGTGAGATCTAATTTGATTTATTTGCTTCATCTATTTCTGAGTATTTACATATTCCCTGTCATCCATGTTTATGATTATTTTCTACAGTTAAATACCTGATCAATATTTAATTGTTGAAATAGTCTATTGCCATCTAAAATATCAAATCCGTAATTGTTTGGTGGTTTTAGTATCTGTGGCGCGTGATGTAATTTGATTGTAAAAGAAACTTTCGAATCTATGTCACGGGAATATATAACCTAGCTTAAATGAACCGAGCTTGTGTGTTTGTTGGTTAGAATTGGTAGCTTCTCTAATTATTAATGCTGTCAATAGGTTAAATCCTAAGAGCTTGTTTAGGGTTGCTTAATTGGCAAGAGAAATAGCCACAGAGCGTGTTGTGGTTATCGAAGCAGTAAGGCGAGGCAGGTTGTCAGAGCGTGTTGACGACCATAACCCGTTTATTCATGAATAAGTGATTTCACCTTTGCATCGATGATCAATTAAATGAACCAAAGTGGAGATTAGACCTTCGACTAGAGTGTTGCCTTTTCTTGATTTAGTTTTATTTAATTTTGTGATACTGTCTTTATTTTTATTCAAGTAAGCTATTTGGTTAATTTCTCCTAATCCCCCATTTTTCACAAAGAAATAAATCACTCAGTCCCTGTGAATATGACCCTACTCACTGCTATGCTCGAATTCAAATTTTAGAGTAGGAACTTTTATTTTTGCTGGTTTGACACGCCAACAAATTTTGGCGCCGTTGCCGGGGACTTGGTGTCAAAATAAATTTATTTCCTTTGAATTTTATTTTCTTTGTTTATTTTTTATTTTTATTGTTACTGGTTTATGCCTAAATCTTCTCGTACAGGTGAGTTACAATATAATCCTGAGATAGAGAAGACTGCTCGTGCATTGAGAAAAGCAACAAGAGAACGAGCAGAGGCATCCTCCGCCTCTACTGGACATAATTCAATAGTAGATTTTGTGGATTCATTTAGTGAGACGGAAGAGATAAATAGCACCATGGCTAATGAACGAACATTGAGAGAATTGGCTGCAACAGATTTAAATCACTAGCCTCTCTGCATTACTTATCCTACATTAGAGGTTGCATTTGAGTTAAAATCTAGACTAATTCATTTACTTCCTTCTTATCATGGCTTACCAGGTGAAGATCCCCACAAGCATCTCAAAGAATTTCATGTGGTTTGCTCGACAATGAAACCCCAGGGAGTCACAGAGGAGCAAATTAAATTAAGAGCCTTTCCATTTTCATTAGCCGATAAAGCTAAGGATTGGCTCTATTATTTGCCCTCTGGGTCAATATCCACATGGACAGACATGAAGAAGTATTTCCTAGAAAAATTCTTTCCTGCATCCCGAGCTACAAGCATTAGGAAAGACATCTGTGAAATTCGACAATTCAATGGAGAAACTCTACATGAATATTGGGAAAGATTCAAGCAATTATGTGCTAGTTGTCCTCATCATCAAATTCCTGACCAACTTCTCATCCAGTATTTTTATGAGGGTCTGTCCCAAACTGACAGAAGAATTATTGATGCTGCCAGTGGGGGCTCCTTAGTGAATAAAACACCCACGGAGGCAAGAAGTTTGATATCGAGTATGGCTGCAAATGCTCAACAATTTGGAGACAGGCAGGATAACACAACTCGTAGAGTCAACGAGGTAAGTAATTCTTCAATAGAGCAAAGATTAGATAGTCTAACTTCTTTGGTTGAAAAGTTAGCTGTAGGACAAATGCAGCAATTGAAAACATGAGGAATCTGCTATGGTTCGAGTCATCCAACAGATATGTGCCCCACACTCCAAGATGATTCGACTGAGCAGGCTAATGCAGTTGGATTTCCAGGACCGCCTCAGAGGCGGTATGATCCCTATGCAAACACCTATAATCCAGGATGGAGGGATCATCCTAATTTTAGTTATGCAACAAGGCCACTAGGATTTCAACAACAGCCATAATATCAACCTAGACCTCAACCTGCACAGCAACAATCTGCTCCTAAATCAGGTATGTCACTTGAGGATATTGTGAAATCTTTGGCTACTAACACTCAACAATTTCAACAGGAGACGAAAACTAGCATTCACAATTTGGAGAATCAAATGAGCCAGTTAGCTTCCACAGTCAATAGATTGGAGTCCCAATTATCGGGAAAGCTACCCTCGCAGACAATTGTCAACTCCAAGCAAAATGCCAGTGCCATCACATTAAGAAGTGGCAAAGAGTTGCCTGAGCCGAGCAAGAGAATTTCTGAACAAGCAATTGAGGAAGAGCTCGAAAAGGAGGGGAATGTGTCTCAACCTAGGGCCTTGGAACAACCAGATTTTGGAGAAAAATCAACGCAAGTGGTTACACCTCTGCCTCCATTTCCTAGTCGACTGGCAAAGTCCAAAAAGCAAGAGCAAGAACAGGAGATTTTGGACACTTTTCGAAAAGTTGAGGTAAATATCCCTCTTTTAGATGCAATTAAGCAAATTCCTAGATATGCTAAATTTTTGAAGGAGTTATGCACTGGTAAAAAAAAATTGAAAGGAAACGAGAAAGTGCATATGGGAGAAAACGTCTCGGCAGTTTTGCAGAAAAAATTGCCTCCTAAATGCAAGGACCCGGGTATGTTTACTATCCCTTGCAAAATAGACAATATTAAAATTGAAAAAGCTATGTTGGATTTGGGTGTTTCGATAAATGTTATGCCTCGTTCTATTTATAATTTGATGAACGTTGGGCCTTTAAAAGAGACGGGCGTAATAATTCAGCTGGCTGATCGATCAAATGCCTATTCTGATGGAGTTTTGGAGGATATTTTAGTGCAAATTGATAATTTGATTTTTCCTGCAGATTTTTATGTGCTTGATATGGAGGATGATAATTCTAATTCATCTCCAATACTGTTAAGAAGACCATTTTTGAAAACTGCTAGAACAAAAATTGATGTTTTCACTGGCACATTGACTATGGAATTTGATGGTGATGTTATTAAATTTAGTATTTATGATGCCATGAAATATCCTGGTGAATCTCATTCAGTTTTTGTTATAGATGTAATTGATTCTTTGGCGCAGCAAAATTTTGAATTTAATAATGATGATGCGTTGAAGGTTGCTATTTCTACTGGTCTCTGTCAGGAAAATTTGCAAAAGATAAAAGGGAAGTTTGTTTTTCCTTTTGAATTGCAGGAAGTTATTTTTGAATTGAATTCTCTTTATCCAGAATTTTCCAATGTGTCTTACTTGGAATTACCTCTGTCTCATTCGCAGCTTTTGTCATCTATTGTGCAAGCCCCGAAGGTGGAATTAAAGCAGTTACCGGATAATTTAAAGTATGCATTCTTGGGAGATGGAGATACACTCCCAGTAATAATTTCTAGTAAATTGACTGCTTTAGAGGAAGAAAAACTAATTCGGGTGTTAAAGGACCACAAGGAGGCAATAGGATGGACAGTGGCTGACATAAAAGGATTAAGTCCAGCCACTTGTATGCATCGCATCTTGTTAGAAGATGGTGCTAAGCCTTCGAGAGAGGCTCAAAGGAGATTGAACCCACCAATGATGGAGGTAGTGAAGAAAGAAGTTTTAAAACTTCTTGACACAGGTATAATCTATCCCATTTCAGATAGTAAGTGGGTAAGTTCTGTTCAAGTAGTTCCTAAAAAGACAGGAATTACTGTTATTGAAAATCCTAAAGGTGAGTTAGTGCCCACTCGAGTTCAAAATGGGTGGAGAGTTTGTACCGATTTTAGAAAATTAAATGCATTAACTCGTAAAGATCATTTTCCATTGCCTTTTATTGATCAGATGTTGGAAAGATTGGCAGGAAAATCTCATTATTGCTGTCTTGATGGTTTTTCAGGTTTTCTACAAATTCCAATGGCGCCTGAAGATCAAGAGAAAACCACATTTACTTGCCCTTTTGGTACATTTGCCTATAGACGAATGCCTTTTGGTCTTTGTAATGCGCCTGCTACATTCCAAAGGTGTATGGTTAGTATATTTTCTGATTATGTGGAGAATATCATAGAAGTGTTTATGGATGATTTTACTGTCTATGGTAATTCTTTTGATGAATGTTTAACTAACCTCACAAAAATTCTTAAAAGGTGCATTGAGACTAATCTTGTCTTAAATTATGAAAAATACCATTTTATGGTAGACCAAGGCATAATTTTAGGCCATGTGGTATCTGCTAAAGGAATTGAGGTAGATAAGGCTAAGGTAGAAATTATCAAATGTTTACATTACCCCGCAAGTGTGCGGGAAGTTCGCTCTTTTCTTGGCCATGCAGGTTTTTATAGGCGTTTCATCAAAGATTTTTCAAAAATATCCCATCCTCTATGCAAATTACTTCAAAAGGATGTGGTATTTCATTTTGATGATAATTGCAAGAGTGCATTTGACACGCTCAAGGGATCATTGACTTCAGCACCAGTGGTTCGACCACCAAACTGGAGTCTTCCTTTCGAGATAATGTGTGATGCCAGCAATTTTGCTGTTGGTGCAGTACTCGGCCAGAAAGATGGCAGAGCTTCTTATGTCATTTATTATGCCTCGAGGACCTTGGACGGTGCCCAGTGCAATTATTCGACTACAGAAAATGAGCTTTTAGCTATTGTTTTTGCTTTAGAAAAATTCCGTTCTTATTTACTTGGCACTAAAGTCATTATTTATTCTGACAATGCAACTTTGAAATATTTGCTCAACAAGAAAGAGGCCAAACCACGACTTATAAGGTGGATTCTCCTACTCCAAGAATTTGATCTGGAAATTAAAGACAAAAGGGGTGCTGAAAATATGGTTGCTGATCACCTCAGTCGTTTGATCAATAGTGAAGGACCTGCTCCCTTGAAGGATAATTTTCCAGATGAGCATCTTTTTGTAGTTCAAAAGACAACTCCCTGGTATGCTGATTTAGTGAATTATCTTGTTACTAGAATGCTACCTAATGATTTGTCTAGAGCTCAAAAGGAAAAAATTAAAAGTGATGTTAAATATTATGTGTGGGATGAACCATACTTGTGGAAATATTGTTCTGACCAAATTATTCGCAGGTGTGTGTCTGAAGAAGAGGTTCCATCAATTTTATCTTTTTGTCACTCATATGCGTGTGGTGGACATTTTGGCCCTAAGCGAACTGCAAGAAAGGTTTTAGAGTGTGGTTTATTTTGGCCAACTTTGTTTTGTGATTCATACTTATTTTGTAAATTATGTGCAAATTGTCAAAAGACAGGTAATTTAAGCCATAGAGATCAAATGCCTCTTACTCCTATACTGGTTTGTGAAATTTTCGATATATTGGGTATAGATTTTATGGGTCCATTTCCTTCATCTTTTGGTAATATGTATATATTACTTGCAGTTGATTATGTCTCAAAGTGGATAGAGGCTAAGGCAACTAGGACTGACAATGCTAAGGTTGTAGTTGATTTTATTAAATCTCATATTTTTGTCAGGTATGGCACGCCAAGAACAATTATCAGTGACCGAGGGACGCACTTCTGTAATCGAGTAATGGAAGCATTAATGAAGAAATATGGCGTCACTCACCAGGTTTCTATGTCCTATCATCCGCAGACTAGTGGTCAAGCAGAAATCTCTAATAAAGAAATCAAGTCGATACTTGAAAAGACGGTGAATCCCAATAGAAAGGATTGGAGTTTGCGCTTAGATGATGCACTTTGGGCATACCGTACAGCTTTTAAGACCCCCATACCCCTTACCGATTAATTTTTGGCAAACCTTGTCATCTACCTGTGGAATTGGAACATAGGGCATATTGGGCAGTTAAAAATTACAATATGCGGATGGATGAAGCTGGAGAACACAGGAAGTTGCAATTGCTAAAGTTGGAGGAAATCCGAAATGATGCATATGAGAGTTCTCGCATTTATAAGGAAAAGACAAAAGCATTTCATGATAAAGCAATTTTAAGGAAAATTTTTTGTATTGGTCAAAAGTACTTCTTTTTCACTCTAGACTTAAACTTTTTCCTGAAAAATTGCATTCTCGTTGGATTGGACCTTTTATTGTGACTAACGTTTTTCCTCATGGTGTAGTGGAAATTCTAAGTCCGAAAACCGACAAGGTTTTCAAGGTCAATGGCCATCGTCTAAAACCTTTTTATGAAGGATTTCAGGCATATACCATCGAGGAGTTGGCTCTCGAAGAGCCCACTTATTCTGACTAAAATATAATTTTGTCTAGCCAAAGACATTAAAGAAATACGCTACTTGGAAGGCACTCCAAGAGTTTCAATTTTTAGTCATTTTGTTTTTTGGTATTTCTGTGTTAAAGGTGATTTTATTTTGGTTCTTGTTGACCGAAACTTTTTGTTGTAGGTAAACTCTTAGGTAGACGACCTTCTGTTATAAGACGTGTCCACGCTTTATGCCAAAGGCAGACCGTTGATTTTCAAGATCTTCTGTTATAAGGCGTGCCCACGCCCTATATTCGAAGTGCACTATGGACTTTCAAGTTGGATGGGCAGAAGAGTTTTTGTTATAAAGCGTGACCATGCCTTGTAGCATTGTCTTGAGTTTGATTTAAGTGATTCAAAAAAATAAAAAAATAATTAAAAAAATATATATATAATTAAAAAAAGTAACAAAAAATAATAAATGATTTAAAAAAAATAATACCATCCCCAATTCGGTTTGGGCCCGACTCTCTTATGAGCGAGGGCTGCTATCTCCCCTCTTCCATTTGTCTCAATTACCCTAGCTTGTTCCTTTTCCTTTCCTTTTCCCACAGCCTTGATCGAGCCTCCAAGAGCAATCTTCTACCTTTGGTCTCTGTTGCTCCATCATCGGCAAACGCACCTCCATGGGACTGCTCGCCTGAAGTTCCACCGAGTTTCAACAAGAAACGGGTACTATCTAGGCTGCCTCTTCATTCATAAATTTTTGGTAGTTCAATTTCATCTATTCAAATTCCTTGCTGCCGATTTCTCTTCTACCCCAGTTAACTGCACTTGATTGCTTGGATTTATGGTCATTGGGTAGATATTTGGTTCTTGGTCATTGGTTGATTGTGCTTATCAAAGTAGTATTCGGTAGTCAATTGCACAAGTGCCTTTGTTATAGTCTTGCAATCTTACAACAATAGCTTGCGGGTCCCTCCATTGTTGGCTTTAGAAAGCTTGATTAGTCTTCCATCCGTCCACATAGCTTGCCAATTGCATAACTATCTCCTATTGTTTTTAAAAGACAATTGTTAGTGGGTTGTTCGATTCGAGTTTGGCTTCTACTAGGGAGTCCATTTGGTTTCTTTCTTCGATTGGGTCACAATTACTCTTCAACTATTGACCTTGGTGGGTGCTTTTGAATTGTTGAACTATGGCAAAGAAAAAGACTCCTTCAACGAAACCAAGTAAAACTCCTTCTGCGCCACTTGAACCTGCTCCCAAACCTAAGAAAAGAAGAGCCCCTATCCAACCGAAGAGGAGGTCACGTTTGGGGATTCGCAAAAGTACTCTGCTACCTGAAGACAACAAATTGGGAGATGCACTTGATGGGTTCACTTCCGAGCAAATAGAACGGCTTCAAATGTTGCGAGTCAGACCTTTTGTTGCCTGCAAATCTGTCCATCGCCCTACACTGGACCACTGCGCATTGCTAGTGACGTAGATAGGTTGTTTGCTTCAATTGGGTGGCAACGGTATTTGACAATTGATTATCCTTCTTATAGTGAGTTGTCTTGGGAATTTTACACTACATTCAGCTTTGACAAACCAAGTAATATAACTTTGAGTACCCCCAATGTGGTAAGGTTTAGGTTGTTGGGTGTTGATATGCGTCTGTCCCTCAATGAGTTCAATATACTTTTGGGTTTCATCGATCCGGAGGCTATCTCATCTCCAGAGTACATGAACAGTGCCTGTGATTATGGACAGCCGTTCGCTAGGGATTATATTGACATTTGGAGAGAATGGTCTGTTGATAAGTTCACCTATAATCCTAGCAGGTCCAAGAGTTCTTATTTGAAAGATCCCGTTTTAAGATACGTTCACAAGTTCTTAGCGTTCAACTTTTCTGGACGGAAGGATGCGTCTTGTGTTTTAAGTAAAGCTGAATTCTATTTTTTGTGGTGCATGGTCAATAATGTCAAAGTTAATTTTGGATGTTGGTTAGCTACTCAATTACAGACCGTGCGCACCAAACCACACAAGCCATTAATATTGGGGTCTATTATTACTCATATTGCTCACCGGATGTGTGACTCTTTTGGGGCAGATCTTGAACTGCATGTTGCTCGTCCAACGGATCCGTTCGATTTGGCTTGTTTGGAGCGAATGGGAGTTATTCATCGTGTTCAGGACCAGTACTAGTTTGCATCTCCGGGGGAGCTACAACTTCGGTCACCAGCTAGTATCACTATGTCCCCTGCTGCTGTCCCCACTGATACTTTATCTGCCGACGAGGCAGGCCATTCTACATCCATGCCATGCCTACCATCTAAATGGGATGCTCAGTTCCAGAGTTTGCACGCACAGATACAACGTCTAGACAGTCGAATTGCCAATATCAAGCTTCAAAGTTCGCGGATGGCGGAAAACTTGGCGGCTTACTTCGTTTCTGTGGGCTTCTCACCGCCCTTTGCCCCACATTCTTGATCTTCATGTTCAGGGACGTCTCTCTGCCTTTCTTTTACTCTTAATATCTTACATTGCGGACAATGTCATGTTTAAGTGTGGGAGAGGGGTATTTCTTATGGTAGCAAAATTTTTGGCCATTCCTATATTTGTAATTTTGAGACAACTAAAATGCAGTTTGGGTAGGATGAAAATGCAGTTGAAATGCAAATATGAGTAGGGCAATGTTACTAGCATGAGTATGTTATTTTCTTGCAATTGATTTGAATGATGGATGTGCTAGATTTGACATAATTTTAACCACTTTGTGAGCTTTTGGGCTTTATGAGCAATTTAATATATTTTGCTCTATCTTCTTTTGTTGAGTGATATCACACATGATTTGACATTCTAGAACTTGCTTTGTTATACATGTTGAGACCATGCTTGAATTTGATGCATTAAAATGATAAGGGCAATTAGGCTTAACCATTTTTTATTTTCTAAATGCCTTCCCTAATTATGTTCACCCATAGTTAACCCTGTTTGAGCCTCAATCTTTTTCTTTGTTTAATAGCCAAATTTGTTACCTTAAACCTTTTGTTTAGATCTTCTCATTTGAACCTTGTGTCAAAGGAATACATTAATATTCTTGCATGAAGTTTCAAGTGTGTTCCAAAAGTACGTTTATGGTTGGCAAGTGTGATAGTTATGTTGTGCATTTTAAAAGAAAAGAGAGAAAAATGAAAAAAAATATACAAAAAAAAGAGAAAAAATATTGAAAAAAAAAAGAGAACAATCGAAAGAAAAAAAAAGAAGAAAAAGAAAAAATTTTGTTGTGAGGTGCACTTGTGTTGTTTTGTGGTAGTTGGGATAATGCCTAAATTGCATTTGCACTTGCCAAGTTTAGTGAAATTATTGACACACTTGGAAGCCAGCTATATATGTGAATGACAAAGGAGTTTGATTTCATGCAGAATATTATTGATGTTTCCTTTGATATATGTACACCTAAATAATTCCCTTTTATCCAACCCTTAACCCAAGCCCCGTTACAACCCTTATAAAGACCCTTTGATTGTTGCATTGAATTCATTTTAAGTGGTGGAAATGTGATATATTAGCAAGTTTATGGTAATGTCATTGCATGGAGTTGATTTGAGTGCTAAATATCCCTAAAACACTAGAGTGCAGAGTGTATACACTATTATCCGTGTGAGGGCTGTTGAAACTTGTGCATCCTGATTTTGATAAAATTGTTGAGAAGACATGATACTTGTGTTAGTATGCACTTTGCTATGAAATATTTGCCATCTTGACTGTGATTCTTGAGTAGTGAATGCTTGAGGGCAAGCATTGTTTAAGTGTGGGGGAATTTGTTAAATGATTAATTATGCATATAATTGGTGAATATTTTCCCCTTTATTTTGCTAAAATATGGTGTTAATTGATGAATTTTACTCATATTTGATTTTTGGTGTTGTTTTTAGGAATTGTTGGTGAGAATAGAGTAAAAGGTGTATTAAAAGTCGAATTTCCAGAAGACTACATCTTATAAGGCGTGACCACGTCTTTGCTTGATGAGAAACCCATGCTTACAGGATGTGAAGCGGGCCACCCTTTGAATCTTTGCTAGCAATTGGAAGACCGTTGATATCCTTAGAAATAGATAATCTATTGCTTCCATCTAGTAGTATGAGTGGAATAGGAGTCCTAATCCTTTCTTTATTGGAAGAAGCATACGTGAAGTGGGATTCTAATTAGTTTCCTAAAGGGAAACGTTTTTCCTGGGGTTAAGGGAGACGTTAGTTAAGAGGGGGGACGTAAGCCTTCAGGAAGGGGGCTCTCATTCTTTTTCCTTTTTTTTTTCTCTTAAAAGTCAATAAACCCTAGTATCTTGTGGCCGCGAATCCACCATAAGGAGCGGCTAATTTCTTTTCTAGTTGAAGGATAATTGAAGCTTTGGTTCGACAATTCTGTGAGATCTAATTTGATTTATTTGCTTCATCTATTTCTGAGTATTTATATATTCTCTGTCATCCATGTTTATGATTATTTTCTATAGTTAAATACCTGATCAATATTTAATTGTTGAAATAGTCTATTGTAATCTAAAATATCAAATCCGTAATTGTTTGATGGTTTTAGTATATGTGGCGCGTGATGTAATTTGATTGTAAAAGAAACTTTCGAATCTATGTCACGGGAATATATGATAGGGTGTTAATTGTTGGTTATTTTATTATTAATTTCCCCTTTGTCCTTGCCAAATATTGTTTTAATTATTAATATTTACTTATATTTGGTATTTGGATTTAATTTCAGGGAATGGAACAGAAACTACAAAAAAGGAAGGACTTTCTGAGCAATTTACTGCACACATGGGAGTCTTCTGCAAGGCTCACTCAACGTGGCCCAGAAGAGAGGAAACAAATGGATTTCCCTTTGGCCCTTATTGAGCTGATGAAGAAAGGGCTATGAGAGCCCTAGGAACCGAGGAAACAAAAAGAAAATTGAGCCGCAGCTTTTGTATTCTTTCCTTGGCTTTCAATTTTGGTGGGGACCACGGAGTAGGAAGCATTATGTCATTGTTCCCTTTGGCTTTAAAAAGAAAAACGTAGAGAAGGTTTTGGGATGAATACTTTTTATCTTTAGTTCTTATCGAAGCTTTAGGATAGTTTTAGTTTTTTCGTTTCTTTCTTGGCTCTTTTGATGGCCTGGACCTCAGTGGAATTACTTGAAGATTTTCTCATGAGGCGTGGCTAAGTTTGTCTAGTCAAGAACAACGGAGGATTTGGTTCTACTAAATTTGTGAGATCGAATTAGTTTTTATTTATTCCCATTATTCACTGGTATTTGTCTATCTTCTGCTTTATGTTCATATGGTTGTTTTATTATTCGATTATCCAGGGCCCGGATTCTAGATTAATTCAATAACCTGAAGCCAATTAGGGTAGTTAAATCCGTAATTGTTTAATTATTCTAAACTGGTGGCAACTGGCATGATTGGGTTTGTGTCAGGGAGATAGGCAGGCTAACTTAAAGAGACCCTCGTAGCGTGTTGATTGGTTAGAATTAGGCTCTTCTAATTATTCATGCAATTAGGGAATTGAACTTCTATGGTCGTACCTAGGGTTATTTCCTGATTAGAGAAATAGTTAACGGTCGTACCTTGGCTATCGACAAATTGAGGAAGAGTTGGTTGTTTATCGCGTGTATGACAACTATAACTAATTTATCAGATAGTAACTGGAATAATCCTTGCATCTGTGATCGAATTAAGTGAACCATCTCCGAAGTTGTCTCTTGGCTAGAGTTCGTCCATTATTATTTTTATTGTGATAATTAGTTATTTGAGTTGTAGTTATTTTATTTTAATTAATTTATTCCAAGTAATTTAGTTACTATCATTTTCAAAACCCCCCATATCTGGAACTTGAGAAGAAATTAAATTATCCCCAATCCCTGTGGATTCGACCCTGCTTACCGCTATATACAGAATTTGTATTTTATTTAAGCAGGTATTTATTATTGCACAGGTTTGACGCCTGTCAATTTTTGGCGCCGTTGCCGGGGACTGGTGCCAGATTAATTTGTTTCTTTTTGAGTTCATCTTGTTTTTATTTTTTATTTATTTTTCTCTTATTTTTTTTATTATAGTTTATGGCTTCTAACACTCCGTATTTTGGTGATAGACTGGATTTTGTTTCCGGGGAAGGCGATGAGACTAGTTTTTTTGCTAAGTTTGCATATTCAGAGGCAGTAAACTCTATTAGAGAAAGAATGGCTGCTGCAACCTGTAAAATTTGTTGTGCCAGGGATCATTCGATCGGTATGTGCCCCGAATATCAAGATAATCTGAGTGTCCCACTCAATAATTATGGAGATTTTTCACCATGGTCTCAAACGTGGTATAACCCTAATCCAAACGGGTATGATCAAGGATGGTGGGATAACTCCAGTTACAATTATACAACAGGGCCACTAGATTTTCAACAGCTAGAGTCTCAAGAACCGTCATCCATGTCAGGTATGTCTCTTGAAGAAATGGTTGAATTAATAGCTACTAACACATATCAAATTCAACAGGAGGTACATCAACTTCAACAGGAGACACAAAAGATGAGTGAAGAGATGAAAGAAGCAAGGCTTGAATGGGCATTTAAAACGAGCAAATTGATTTCTCCAGTTTATGAAGAATTGTCCTCACCGACTATTATCGACCATGAGGAAGATGAGAGTGCAATTATTCTGACAAATGACATGATACTGCAAGAGTCTCGAGAAGAAGAATCTAAAGATGTAGTTGAAAAGAAAGTTGAAGAGCAAGAATTGAGACCCCAACATCAAATGGTTCAAGTGAATGAATCCAGTGAACTATCTCCAAATGCGGTGACATCTCCTCCATTCCTTGATCAATATTTTCCTGACTCTTATTCTTTAATTCCTGTTAGTGAGATTGATTTTATTATACCAGACGATTTTGAATTTCATGCCAGGAATAAATTAAGAGTCATGATGGCAAAATATCTCGAACCAATAAGTGCTCTTGATGGAGGAGTGAGTGAAGATTTAAGATCATCACTTGTTTGTTTGGTGCCATTTACTAGTCCATGGAAGCCCGTAGCTCGTGTGCCCAAGAATTACTCTATTTACGAGGGCTATCAGGATTACATAGAAGATGAAGCACTGAAACGAGCCACAAGATTTTATCCTCCATGAATACACATGAAAATGTCTAGCCAAAGACATTAAAGAAAGGCGCTACTTGGGAGGCAACCCAAGACTATTTGTTTCAGTTTTCATGCATTTTTGAAGTTTTAGTTAGGTGTTGGTAGCAATTAATAGTTTGATGTTTGGTGACAGGGAATTGGCATTTAGGCGTGCCCACGCCAGGTGGTCACGTCTGGGGAAAAGGGTTGGAAGGCGAGAATCTGCGGACTCTAAGGCAGTTAGACGTGCCCACGCCAGGTGGTCACGCCTGAGGGAAAAAAATTTTCGTTCAGGATCTGCGGACTCTATAGCAGTTAGACGTGCCCATGGCTAAGCCAGAGGTTCCTTAAAAAAAAAAAATCAAAAATTCAAAATAAAAACATTTTCCGTTTTACACCTTCAGTTTTGGTTCTCAAATTCGAGTTTTGCAATTTGAGTGTGCAATAAAAAAAAATTTCAAAAAAAAAAAAAACTATTTTTTTCCTTCTTTCTTTTCTTCTTTCTTTTTTCTTTTCTTCTTTCTTTCTTTCTTTCTTTTCTTTCTTCCTTCTTCCCCGCGGCCTCTGTTTCCCCAATTCTTCCTTTCACTCGCACGCCTCTACCTCCAAGCCACCATCGCCCGCCGCCGCAATCCCACGCCGCCAGCTCTGCCCAGCGCACTTCCAGCTCACCCACGCAGCTCCCTCTCCCTTCTCCACCCCAAGCTGCGCCCTCTCTCTCTCTCCGTCGCTGGTGCGCTCCACCCCTCGTTCAGCCGCACGCCGCCAGCGCTCCTTTTTCCTCTCCCGCAGCGGCGCTCGTCCAGCCCATGACGAGCTCACCTCCACTTCGCCGACCTCCACCAGCGGCCACAACCTCGTGCGCCACCAGCTCTCCCGTTCTCCCCCATTGTCGCACGCTGCTGACCAGCTTGCAGCTCCTCTCTCTGCCCACCGTGCGCTGCCCGCGCGTGACACCAGCGCCGCCACAGCTCGTCGACGAAGCCCAAGCTGATAGACCACGCCGCTCGTCCACCTCCATCACACGCGACGCACAAACCAGCGCTGCCGTTGGTAGCCCAGCCTCCCTGGTGCCAGGTTTTTCTTTATTAATTTTCTGGTCCCCGATTCCAAATTTCTTGATGTTGATGGGATTTTGATGATTGCGATTTCATTGAGTAAATTTGTTTGGATTGCATCTGTGTTACTGGAGCCAGTGGGTTGGGTTATGTCCTGCAGCTGATTTGCCTAGTCTGATATAACTGTCGGTTGTTTAGGCTCTTGGAGTATTGTCTGGTGCTGTTTGTATTTCTTAGTGGCTTTGGTTGGCCATCTGATTTACTTTTTCCTTGAGCATTTACCAGTGGTACTGGTAGCAGTAGTTTGCCTCAAATTTCTTAATCTTAAGTGCTTGACTGCCTAATTGACTACTGGGCTCTTGTGCTTAAAGTGTTGCCCGAATTCTGCACTGTGATTGCTGGAATTCCCCCTCTCTTGGATCATTTGCTATTTTTAGCAGGTTGAATCGGATATTTGACTGTCCAACTGGAGACAGTTGTTGGGATTTTGATTGGAATTGTGTCCAATTGTTGCGGTTTATTGTTTTGAGTAAACACTGGCATCACTTGTTTGAGTTGTTGTTTTGATGCATTATTGGAATTGTGTCCTAGTATTGTGGGTAATTTGCTGCGGCTGTTGGTTAAATTAAGAGGTGCCTGTTACGCTTAAATTTGCTTATTGAAGTGGTTACCTCTAATTGCCTTGCTTAGGAGCATTTTCTCCTTTTGGTTTCCTTTACTAAGCTCTTTGGAACACTTGTTGCATTTTGGACTGTCTTGATTCTGAATTTGACTACGTTTGGACCATAGGTGCTCATTGATTGCAATTGTATTAGTGTTGGGGTATTCGTATAACCTGTGGGTGATTGAATTGTGCATTTTATTCGTTGGGTTGGCTTTAAAATTGTTAATGCTTTGAATTTCCGGCTTCCATTATTTGTTGGCAATTGTAGTCTCTGGTTGCTTAGAGTGATATCTAGAGTCCATGGTGAAGCCACAAATGGCACTAGCTCCAGATGCGAGTTGATTCACAATTTCCACCTGAACCGCCCCTAATTTGATGATTTCAGGGAAGTACCGTTGCCCCTCTCCTTCCTTCTGCTTTTACATTATCACATTGAGGGCAATGTGTGATTTAGGTGTGGGGGGGTCAGTTTTGGGTGCTAATATTTCCAATTTTTGATTTTTTTTTAGGTGTTTTTCCTTTGTTTTAAGTCTGATATTTATCTCCTTTTCATTTATTTTCTTTTATTTTCTTTTCCTAGTGGTCAGTTTTTTATTTGAATACCAAGTTTGATGCTGGATTGTTGTCTCTAATTCTGCTATTGCCAAGTTTATTAATAAAAGGTATCGAGTTGATGTGATTGAGTTCAGGAACATCTCTTTGGTGAATATCAATAATTGCTTGACTTTTCCAATTTTTGGTTAACTTTTCTAGGCATAGGGAATGATTGTTGGCATTTTTCATGTGAATTGGTCCAATTATTAATTTTAGTTCTCCATGTTTGGAAATTTGAGGCTGGCTGCTGTTATTTTTGTGATATTTTCTAGTTATTGTGGTATGTTATCATAAATAAGAGGTGACTGTACTCCACTAGTTGTTACTACTGAGTAACCGGGGATCTTCACCTAAAGTGTCGATTCTCGCGTCAAAAGGTAGTAGTTACTATGAGTGCGTGGTCCCGTAGCAATTAGAGCTGAGTAACCGGGCTCCTCCATCTATCAAATGTTGGAGTTCGCGTCAAAAGGCTCTAAGGGCTATAGACTAAGTCTTTTGCTACTCAAAAAAAAAAAGGAAAAAATAAAATAAAGATTGGGTTAGTATGTGAATAAGTCAGCTTGCCAGTTTGTGATTTTAATGTCGAGATTTTGGTTAATAGTTGGACCATTTGCTGATAAATGTGAGCAACCATTCCTTTTTCTTAGATTAGTTTGCTTTAAATTGGAAAAATTGGTGGTTGGGAAGCTAACCGGAGTGATTTTTCTTGGATCTTAACTGTGATGCTTGATATATGTTTTTCTGGGTATCTTGGCAATATGATAGTTAGAGCAATAGCCATTGTCAAATTTTGGTGTTCAATTGCTGTTCTTATGCTTGAGGGCAAGCATGATTTAGGTGTGGGGGGAATTGATAGGGTGTTAATTGTTGGTTATTTTATTGTTAATTTCCCCTTTGTCCTTGCCAAATACTGTTTTAATTAGTAATATTTACTTATATTTGGTATCTGGACTTAATTTCAGGGAATGAAACAGAAACTACAAAAAAGGAGGGATTTTCTGAGCAAATTACTGCACATATGGGAGTCTTCTGCAAGGCTCCCTCAACGTGGCCCACAAGAGATCAAACAAACGGCTTCCCTTTTGAGCTGATGAAGAGAAGGCTGGTACAAGGAGTCCTAGGAACATTAGGAAACAAGGAGTAATTCGGCAGGATTTTCTTTTGAGTTTGTTTGACTCTCAATCTCGGCGGGGACCACGGAGTAGAAGCATTATGTCAAATTGTCCCTTTGCTTCAAAAAGCAACAAACGTTTAAGAAGAAGAAGGCGTTTGGGATGAATCACTTTTTATCTTTAGTTTTATGAAGCTTAGGATAGTTTTTTAGTTTTTATTCTTTCTTGGCTCTTTTGATGGCCTGGACCTCAGTGGAATTACTGGAAGATTTTCTCATGAGGCGTGGCTAAGTTTGTCTAGTCAAGAACAACGGAGGATTTGGTTCTACTAAATTTGTGAGATCGAATTAGTTTTTATTTATTTCCATTATTCACTGGTATTTGTCTGTCTTCTGCTTTATGTTCATATGGTTGTTTTATTATTCGATTATCCAGGGCCCGGATTCTAGATTAATTCAATAACCTGAAGCCAATTAGGGTAGTTAAATCCGTAATTGTTTAATTATTCTAAACTGGTGGCAACTGGCATGATTGGGTTTGTGTCAGGGAGATAGGCAGGCTAACTTAAAGAGACCCTCATAGCGTGTTGATTGGTTAGAATTAGGCTCTTCTAATTATTCATGCATTAGGGAATTGAACTTCTATGGTCGTACCTAGGGTATTCCTGATTAGTAGAAATAGTTAAGGTCGTACCTGGCTATCGACAATTGAGGAAGAGTTGGTTTTTATCTCGCGTGTATGAAACTATATACTAATTTATCAGAATAGTAACTGGAATAATCTTGCATCTGTGATCGAATTCAGTGAACCATCTCCGCAGGTTGTCTCTTGGCTACGAGTTCGTGCCATTATCATTTTTATTGTGATAATTAGTTATTTGAGTTGTAGTTATTTTATTTTAATTAATTTATTCCAAGTAACTTAGTTACTATCATTTTCAAAACCCCCCATATCTGGAACTTGAGAAGAAATTAAATTATCCCCAGTCCCTGTGGATTCGACCCTACTTACCGCTATATACAGAATTTGTATTTTATTTAAGCAGGTATTTATTATTGCACAGGTTTGACGCCTGTCAATATATAATCTAACTTAAATGAACCGAGCTTGTGTGTTTGTTGGTTAGAATTGGTAGCTTCTCTAATTATTAATACTGTCAATAGGTTAAATCCTAAGAGCTTGTTTAGGGTTGCTTAATTGGCAAGAGAAATAGCCACAGAGCGTGTTGTGGTTATCGAAGCAGTAAGGCGAGGTAGGTTGTCAGAGCGTGTTGACGACCATAACCAATTTATTCATGAATAAGTGATTTCACCTTTGCATCGATGATCAGTTAAATGAACCAAAGTGAAAATTAGACATTCGACTAGAGTATTGTCTTTCATTGGTTTAGTTTTATTTAATTCTGCGATACCGTCTTCATTTTATTTAAGTGAGCTATTTAGTTAATTTCTCCTAATCTCCCATTTTTCACAAAGAAATAAATCATCCAATCCCTGTGGATACGACCCTACTCACCGCCACACTCGAATTCATATTTTTAGAGTAGAAACTTTTATTTTTGCTAGTTTGACAAGCCAACACTTAACTATTGCACACAACTACTGTAGCTTCTGCCATACTGTATTGGATAGACTGCAATCAAAGAAAATATGCCTCATGGACTCAGCACTACTACATAGGACCCACTGATCTGACTTCAAAGCCACTCCCCAGACTTTTAAACCGTCTCGGGTAGGTAATCTTCCTCTACAAAGCATCCAACCAATGAAAGAGTAACACGGTACAGTACCTTCCCCCATACCAGCTTGTCCCATGGCACTGGAGCTCCACAAACTCAAAGTTTTGGAATTGCTGAATGGAATGTTAATTGGCTAGAAGCACTACCATACCAGTATACTTCATCCGCAACATGTGTATTAAGCAAAAATAAATGCGGGGTCTCCCGTATTAGTTTCTTTATCTCCCCCGTTCTTCGTCTCACTTGGGGCCATTTCCACATACTCCCCTGAATACACCTAGAGACTCTTGAAGCTTTTGCGATCAACAAATTTTCAGAAAAATATTTATATAAAGGACCAATAGGGTGCCAGCAGTCATACCAGAAATATGTATCAGCACCATTTCCAATCAAATGTCTAATGAAAGGCTAAGCTTCTTCCCTTAACGACAATAATATTTTCCTCCATACCCAAGAACTATTAACCGGAATCTTTGCTGCCCAAAAGGAACACCCTTTCAAGTTGTTGGTATGAACCCATTTAACCCAAAGGGTATCCTTTTTACAGCAAACACGCCATATTTGCTTCATGATTAGACATTCGTTCCAAAGTTCTAAATCAAACAGGCCCAATCTTCCCTCCTTCTTAGGCATCCATATATCAGTCCACTTAACTTTTGCCCCGTAATGAGTTCTAATCTCAGTTAGCATACTACAAATCTTCTTGATAACAGATTTGGGAAGAATAAAAGCACTAGACCAAAATCTCAACTTTAACCACTAAATCATATATATATATATATAGAGCAAATTATCCCAGTGGCCACTAAACTTTTACCATCGTCGAGTTTTGGTCACTCAACTATTAAAAGGCTGGTTTTGACCATCAAACTGTATAAAAGGTAGACTCGAGCCCATTCTGTTAGATTTAGTCGTTAACTTCGCAAAGGTGTCTGTCCGCGCGATTTTCAATACAAAAGGTAGGGTCAATTTAGGAAGTCGAAAATATCACTTGCACCTCTTCTTCCTCTCCCATGCATCTGTTCTTTTTCTTCCTTGCCTAAACCCAAACATCAAACAATTGACAATTAAAGAAAAACGCAACAACGAAGAATTTTGGGGGATTGAGCGACAGCAGAACGGGTTGACAAACAAGATCTTCATTTCGTGGAACGATGGAGTGGCCCAAGTGGGTGATTAGACCAAGGGGCCAGCATTTTGATCCATCTGATGCATACGGTAAAGTTTTAAAATCCCTAAGTTTGTTTAGTTATCCACATCCCAGAATAGATTGTGTGTTTCATGTATGTATGGGCTACATTTTATCGTTGTTTTGGCTTTTTGCAATAAAGCATAGAGATTTCATAGTACACTGATTAAAGTATTCTTAATGCTGGAAAAAGGGGTTAATAAATAATTCATTCATTGAATTTGGGTTTACTAGTTTTGACTAAAATTTTAATTTTTTTAACTAATCGCATGTCATGCAGTGCCAGGTTCTTCTCTGTTCACCATACGAATGTATCATGGGGGTAAATTCAATTGGCAAAATTACAGATACATTGATGGGCATGTAGATTATGTTGATTTATGTGATGCGGAAACAATGTCTGTGCATGAAATAAACTACATGGTGGATAAATTAGGGCATTATGGATGTATGGTGTATTACTATGTTGAGCCTGGAAAAGATTTTCGAAATGGGTTGAAGGAATTATCTACTGATAAAGCCATTATCAGTTTTTGCAATTGGGCTTATAAGCATAAAATCATGGAGGTGTACTGTGACCACCAGTCAAAGAATGAAATCAAGATGATGGCCACAAAGTCCCTTCCTTCTGATCTACAACTGAGTAAAAAAGCCGCAGTCACCATCGAGGAACTTGACGAAAATGGAAATGTTATTAGGGAACCTGGATTTGAACTAGTGCCATTTACAAGATCAATTGGCAAGATAGATGTTGGGAACTCTTCTAAAGAGAATGCCTTGAATAATGGGGATGATGGGGATGCAAATGATAGAGGAAATATAGATGGCCAAGTGGAGACTGATACTGATTCGGATGGAGACTGTGATCGCTTTAGTGCTGATAGGGATTTCTGTAGGGATGAAGAAATGTTAGAAGAATTGATTGTTGATGGGCTAAAATCTGGTGTGGATTCTTCAAATACAGAGCAACCTAGATCTTCACAGCATCCCAATTCTAATGATGATTGTAATAATGCTGCACAACAGCAAGAATCAGTTGTAGATGAGCTAGGCAGACAACAGCAAACAGTTGGGATGGATCCATGGTCACAACAATCAGGACTTGAAACTGAATTTGAACATCAGCAGCAGCCTGAGACAAATGAAGAACAACCCACGGATGTGGGAACTGGAAACCAACAGTCGCGGAGGAAGAAGCGAGTTAGAAGGAGAAGAAACAACAATAGAGCATCAGGAGAAGAGGCAGCTCCTCATTTAGATGATGTCCATGCATTAGATAAAGACACAGTGGTGACTGAGTTGCATAGTGATGCTGGCTCCTCAGATGAAGAGAATGATGATGACTGGAGGAATAGGTATGTTGATTTCAATCCGGAGAGAGATCTAAAAGACCCTAATTTTGAGTTTCACATAGGAATGAAGTTTGAGTCAGCTGAACAGCTAAGATTAGCTGTTAGAACATATTCCATCATGAAAGGAAAACCAGTAAAGCCATACACAAATGAAAAAAAAAGGTTTAGAGCAAAATGCAAACCTCCTTGCCAATGGTTTGTTTATGCTTCAGTTGAGAAGGAACTTGGAATAGCTGATTTGGTTGTCAAGAGCATGAATAATGAGCACACAAACTGCAGTCATGTATGGAAGAACAAGAATATTTCTGCTAAGTGGCTTGCAAACAAGTACATGGAGAGATTTAGATGTAATGTTGAAATGCCTCCAAGATTATTAAGACAAATAGTTGATGAGGACTTCAAAGCTGAAATTTCAAAATGGGTGGCATACAATGCAAGGGCAATTGCTAAAAAGGAGATTCAAGGGAATGCAGAGCAGCAATATAAGGACATATGGAGATATTGTGCAGAAATTAAGAGGACACACCCAAATACCACAATGGAAGTTATGTTTACTCCCTTCAGACAACCTGGATGCAACCCAAAATTCATGAGACTTTATTGCTGTTTGGGACCATTAAAACAAGGCTTTCTTGACGGTTGTAGGCCCATTATTGGGGTTGATGGATGCCACATAAAGGCTGAATATCGGGGACAGCTGTTGACTGCTATTGGAGTAGATCCCAACAATGGATGGTGGCCCATTGCTTGGGCAGTGGTTGAGAGGGAAGCAACTGAACAGTGGAAATGGTTTTTTGAGCTGCTGAAGAATGACTTGCAGATTGAAAATGGGTACAGCTACACCTTTGTTTCTGACCAGCAGAAGGTATTAACTCCTTCCCTTTGTATATGCACAGTACACAAATCTGTTTCAATTTACTAATGCCTTTTGTTTGTAATAATTTATAGGGTCTTGACCGAGCATTATCTGAGGTACTACCAAACAGTGAGCACAGATACTGTGTGCATCACCTGTATAACAACTTCAAGAAGAAACATCGTGGACTTGCCCTGAAGACAAAACTGTGGAACATTGCAGCAAGTACTACTGAGGGACTATTCAAGAAAGCATCAGCAGATCTGGAAAATTTTGACAAGGAAGCATATGAATGGGTGAAGAAAGCACCACATCCCAGTCATTGGTGTAAGACTTTTTTTTCAGAACATACTCGATGCGATATGTTGGTTAATAATTTGTGTGAAAGTTTTAATGGTCATATACTTGAAGCTAGGCAGCAGCCAATTATCACAATGTTAGAGTCCATTAGGATATTTCTGATGGAGAGGATACAGAGAAGGACAACTGCAATGGAGAAGTTTGAATTGTCCATTGGCCCACTAATTAAAAAAATAATTGATGATAGGGTGATAGAATCAAGACAATGGAGGACCATTTGGAATGCTGTGGATGGATACCAGGTTAGGGGACCAAGGGGGGCCCAGTTTGCTGTTTATTTAAAGAAAAAATCCTGCACATGCAAACTGTGGGATCTATCAGGTATTCCTTGCTGTCATGCTATTGCAGCAATTCACAGAAATAATGGCGACCCCTATAAAGAGGTGTATGACTGCTACAACAGAGATCTGTTTCTAAAAATTTACAAAAATGTTTTGTATCCTATCAATGGACAAGTAATGTGGCCTGAAGCTGATGGGGTGGATCTTGATCCACCAGAAAGGATAGTGCAACCTGGCAGACCTAAGAAGGCCAGGAGAAGAGATCCTACTGAAACTCAAAAGACTGGAAACAGGTTGCGGAGAAGAATAGTCATCCATTGCAGAAAATGTGGTGTTGCCGGCCATAATGCAGCTGGTTGCAAGGTGCAGCAACAAGACAATCAACAACAGCAGAATCAGGATAGCGAGGAGCAGCAGCAGCACCAACAGCAGCAACGTGGTTCTAAGAACATGCAACAGCAACAACAGAACCAACACCAGCACCAGAGTCAGCATGAACAGACCCAACACCAGCACCAGAGTCAGCATGAACAGACCCAACACCAGCAGCAGAGGCAACATCAGACCCAACACCAGCACCAGAGGCAACATCAGACCCAACACCAGCACCAGAGGCAGCAGCAGACCCAACACCAGCACCAGCACCAGCAACACCAGCAGCAGGATCAATATCAACAGCAGCAAAATCAGCAACACCAGCAACAGAATCAACATCAGCAACAGCAACAGCAGCAGGATCAGCAACAACAGCAGCAGCAGGATCAAGAGTATCAGCAGAACCAACAAGAACAGCAATCACAATCTGCTGTTGAGGAAAGTGAACATGCACAGCATCGACAGCAGGAAGAAGTTGTACAAAACCAACAACAGTCTCAGAGCCAAGGGGCTCATCAACAAAGGAAAGCAGGAAAACGAAAGTTAACAGATTCAGAAAAGGGGCAGATCAATGCCAATTATGCATATTTAGGTAAAGAACCTCCTTTCACTGTTGGAAATTGGAGAGGAAAATGGAGTAGAGCTGGTACTAGAAGAGGAGGAACTTCAGCAACAACTACCAGAGGACAACCAAGAGTCAAAAGAGGATCAAATTGAAGAGGAAGTAAAGCTATAGCTAGATTGGGACATAATGCAACTACATTTTGTCTTTTTGTTTGAAGTTTGTTTTGGATTTGATATGCTGACCTATTACGAACATGGTCCATATGTACAAACAATTTATTTTGTCCAATCTACACAGATTGTTCTATGTTAATGCAGCACTTTTGTTTAGTTCTTATGTCTCTGTCATTTATTGATGAAATTAGTAGAGCTGAAATGTGTTGTTTCAAACCTTTTTTGACACCAAATAATAACTATTTATTCATGTGAACAATACAACTTTTATACATCAAAATGTTTATACAGAGGGGTACAAAAGGGGCTTTATAAAGCCATTTGCCCTTTCCCTTTCAATATGCTACCATTACAACAGAGTAGCTATTCTTCAAGGATTTTCAACGATGCCACAAATTTGTAGCATGCCACCAGAATTATCTATTCTCATAACTAACATTGCTAAGACAACTATTAGCCAAGGCAACACTGCGCATCGAATGAGTCGCTTATTGGCTGATTTGTACTTGGCAATTTCAGTTTGAAGTGGCTTCATTTTACCCTCCAATTTCACAGCTTTTGCTTCCCACTTTCTTGCAGCTTTTTCAAATTCAACCATTTTTTCCTCCATTCCATTGATCTTTCTGAGTAGACCCGGTATAATCATTGTAGATCGAGCGCACATTTCATCATCTATCCAACCCCAATAGCCACAGCCATCCTTAAAAAAAAAACAAATTCATTATATTTCTTACACAATAATAAATTAAGTATCTAAAAAAATGTTACAAACCTCCCCCAATGCGCATTTGGCAAATCTTCTTCCCGGATTTTGTGCAGTCCATGAAGTTATCATTACTGTCTTCATCCCACAAACACAAGTAGGCAAAATGGGTGTCAACGATGTAGGTGGCATGGATCTTGCTGGCCCGACTCTTGGTGGCGTTGATCTTGGTCCTGCTTCCTCTAATCCAAGTTGGGCTTCTTCCATTTCCTTCTCTTGTAGTTTCTCTCGGGTAAGTAATCTTTATTAGTTTTATACAAGAAGAACAAGAAGATCTATTTTCGACTTCCTAAATTGACCCTACCTTTTGTATTGGAAATCGCGCAAACGGACACCTCTGCAAAGTTAACGACTAAATCTAACAGAATGGGCTCGAGTCTACCTTTTATACAGTTTGATGGTCAAAACCAGCCTTTTAATAGTTGAGTGACCAAAACTCGACGATGGCTAAAGTTTAGTGGCCACTGGGATAATTTGCCCTATATATATATATATATATATATATATATATATATATAGTTAAAATATAATTAAAACAAGAAGGTAGGTGTACTATTAAAGTCGTACAATTATCATTCACCACTTAAGTTGCAACACTTTGATAGAAAAAATTAACTTTGGATCCACCTCTTATTTTGTGCACTACCAAATAGATAAAACCTTTACACGTATACATTCTTAATTACTAGTATTTTACTACATATATGTGAAATAAGTTCGCAAAACTTTTATTCTAGATGCCAAACGTGCCCTTGGTAACTCTAATTAATCAATCTGGTTCTTCCCTATCTATCCACCCTCCCATTTTTTACCCAAAAAGAAGAAAAGGATGACTGAAGAATCGCAGGCATCGCTGAAGTTAGTATTGCTTTTCTGGGCAGATAGAAAATGGAAGGGCATCGGCCACTTGACAGCTTGGTGCTAAGGCTCGGCATCTCTATCTCTTTTGTCTTCTCGCCTAGCTAATTGCCAATGTCGCATTGCAATATTGCACATGGGATCATGGGCTATAAATAACCTCTGCTAATAAATTTTTTTGTTTGCCTTCCTTTTTTTATTTTTTTTTTGTTTGCCCCTTTAACGTCTCTTTTTGAGTTTTGAATACTTGCAGTATCATATAAATAACAAGTTGGCGCACAACATTATGAGCTTTTTTGGTAAACAAGTTTTTTACCAAGTTTATCTGTTACGAGTTTTTTTAATAATTTTATCTGCAATGACATCAAAAAAATTTTCAAAATTTTTAAACTTTACACTTTAAAATATCCAAAAAAATTACACATTTTAAAAAAAATTTCCACAAATTTTACAGTAAGTTACAGTAAATATTTAGACAAACATTCAAAAAATTCATTTGTCAAATGGGGCCTCTATTCTACTAAAAAATATTTGGAGATCCCTGTTTAACAATAGAGTATTGCTTTAAAAAAAAAGACAGGAAAATCACGACATATCTAAATGACTTACTATTTAAGGAGATGGTGAGACAAAAAGCAAGGATAGGGAAATAAAAATCAGGTAACAATAGAAGAGAGAGAAACCCAAAATTATAACACATATATCTTTAATATTGTAGATCATTATTATTATTAGCATTAATGCATGTGATCCGAGTTTTGCCCTCAGGTAAATGAATAGAGGTGTGCTGATTTAACAAGATCACTTTTTCTACATAAATAAACAAGCGCTCATTCCAATCATGTGCGTTCACACTAATAATTGCAAATGACTGGAAGAGACTGGCAGACAACAGCATTTTGCTATCGCAACTGGAATGAGCTGGCTCCAACTCATTATTGTCATCTTTGCATTATTTTGAAGCCTGGAGCCCAACAATTGCAATTGCATCAGCAGACTCTTACCCGACTCCACCACTTTTTTGCAGATTCCCATCTATAAAATATGGTGTATTATTGCACTAATTGGCTTCCTCGCAAGTTCAGGGCATCTTGTGATTAATTTACTGATCTCCTTCATTTCATTTTGGTTTCTAGCTCCTCTGTGCTAAAGGACGCTTTCAAGTACCTACCATTGACTTTTATTGGTGAACATGATGTACCTTGTTAATTACAAATATTTATCTATATTTATATCTATACTATAGTTACCCTCAACATGGTGCACATTGATGCCAGCTTTTCTACCTACTACCATTGACTTTTATTGGTCAACATGGTTTCCCTCGTTAATTACAAAGATTCATCAATAGTTTGTATTGATGGTTAGTGTTCAAGTTTTTCCTTTTCAAGATTGTCCTTCTTACAAAATAATTAGGACGACGTCAGTCCCTAATTTTGAATGCGCTTTCTAATATCATTGAGGGTATTCATGTATTGTCATAATCAAGATCTCATATTCAAAAAAGAATTTTTATTGCATCAAAATTTCTTTTGAATTATGAAATAAAATTAGATTTCGAATGAATCGCGTTAATGTAATTTCTAACAATGCAATAAGCTTTGGAATGAAACACGTCAGTGTAATTTCGTTCTTAACTTTCTCACATGGCTTTAACAATTCGTCTATAATAAGTTACCATGTAAAAATGACAAACATTGAGAGAACTTTATAATATATCAATATAGTGTCTCTCTATTTTTTTTTTTATGTTATTTCTAGGAACCAACGGCACTATTGATCACTAGGAAAATTTTTTGACTTTGTTTCTTCTTTTGTTTCACTTACAATAGCTCGAATAATGCACCTCATCACATTTGAATCCAAATTATGACTGTACAATAGTTAATTATGGCTTTGAACTAGGATTGGAGAAAAAAAAAATTGAACCACTACTCCTTTTTTAGCCTATAACTCTTTAAACTCAAGAAAAACCAATCCAACTATATGTTTCAAATTTCTCTTTTTCGTATCCCTACATAAAAATCTTCTTTACAAGGATACATTCTCGCTTACTATATATAGTCAATATTTATTTAGTCCTTGCAGATATGTAGCAAAATTTTCCCACAAATTAATTATTCATGCATCTTGTATGAAGTGATTTGAGAAAGGTCAATATAATCTAGCAAAAAAGGGCAAACTTGAAAAGAAAAATTGAACCACTAGACACACATAGTTATAGAATGAAACATATGCCAACTTCAATACTATTGGCAATTAAAGATCAAGTATAATAGTATACCTAATTTCCCGCAAAGAAAAAAGAAGGAAAATAGAAACACAAAATTATGATTTTACTTACTTTGTCGAGTGTATCAAATTTTTGTTATTTTTTAACATTACAAGGAACTAAAGGACTAATTAGACATGATAAGATGGTGGTGATGGGATTTGGCTCAGTAGTTAAAGGTTACCTCAATTGTCTTATGCTGAGTAGTTGGTCATAGGACGAAAATAAATCACTACGGCTGTTTATTTCATACCTTAATCTTTTCAAACTTTAGATTTCTATTTTGACAGTAGAAAAGAGAAAGTAATATTATAAAAAACAGCATAATGTGCATGTGTAGAATTTTAAACGTGCCGAATAAAAACTAATGCATTGAACACTATAATAGTTAGATAGTTCTCTTGTAATTCTGGACCTACTTCTTATTGAATGACTAAAGTCATTTATTTCCGATTTCTAGAAAATGGGTTTTTGGCTCTCACCTCCCATTCTTGACCAAAAAAAAAAAGATGAGTGAACAATTGCACTTTAACCGTAAGTTATTCCTATTGCACAAATAAACAAATAAAGTGCGTACAACAACAGTAACGTTATGTATTCTCTATTCAGTTATAAGAAACAAGGTAGCGGAGGACTTCAAGCTTAGGTTAAAGTAACTCTATAGCTTAGTTTATCGAAACCTGAATTGAACTTTGGTCTTGAGTTGTTTTTTCAGTTCCACTCCGAAGAAATTAAAAAACTTTCCTCTGCATCACATGCTCCTGGAAAACTCATAGCTGGCTTCCACTCGATTCACAACTGTCATTTTTATTTTGGTAGTCACTCCTTTATCTTTATCCGACCAAAGTACTAAACGCGATTAATTTAGTAGTGAATAGTGCAATTCGCTTCTTTTACATTTGTCTTCTTTTCTAAATACATTTGTGAATGAGTTTGAAATTGTTTTCGAATTTTTATTATTTATTTACCCGACTAAACTCAGAATAGTTTGATTATTTTACATGTAAATACTAATAATCTTATGCTACTCGAATAAAATTTGATTTTAATTAATTGATGAACCCATTTAGAAAAAACTCATATCTAACCCAACTCGATTCCAATATCAACTGGAGTAATTAACTTGATTGTCTTTCACTTCTAACTACAACTACAATTTATAGTTCTAGGGGCAAAATACCTAAGTCGATTAGTTTAGCGGTGAATAGTGCAATTAGCCTTTATTTAAATGATTAAATCTCACCTCCTTTACGTTTGTCTTCTTCTGATACATTTGTACATTGTATTCTTCCCCCATACAAATTCTCTCTCTTCTGTCTCCCTCCACCAGAACAAATAATGGAGCAACTACACTCTCAACTCAACTTCCATGCTAGTAGTTCATTTTAGCTCTCTTACGACGTCGTTCTACGTCTACTTCAACAAATGCGAACCCCTTTTTTCCTTCTCTTTCATTTTTTTTTTCGCCTTTTCTTTCTCTTAACTCCAACAAAGTTTGCTGCTGCTGCTGCTTGTGATCTAACTTCTGAGTCCTACCTTGCCTGTAAAAGATAAAGTCTCGGACTTCAGGTGAGTTTCTTCTCTTTATCTTCTTTTGTCTCAGCTTTTTCTTTTTCCTTCTCAGTTTTTTTTTTAAATTTAATTTAAAGTTTTGAGGTTGTCTGAAAAGATAAATGAATGTGAATCTCTAGATTTGACTATGACTTTTCTCTGTTTGACTCTCTACTTTATGTTCTTCTGAAAATTGCAGTTTTAACTGCAAAAATTCCTTGAATTTTACGTCCATTTCTGAAGCTGCATTTGCTGGTAATGTTGACCTGCTGTAATGTTTAGTACTAGGGTTTATGAAGATTTTTGTTTTGGTTTGTTTCTTTTGGTTTTCTGTAACGGTTTAATAATAATGCGGAGATTTGAATGAATTGAAATTTGTTTTTGCAGTAAATTTTCATTAAATGTGGTTTTTTTAGTTCTTAAAAGGATTGCGACTTCTTGAATTCTAAGCCTTGTAATGCTGAGCACAGAAATAAGCCACGACATGATTGAGTGGTATGTAATCCTTAATTGCAAAGAAATTTGATTCTTTTTAATGCACTCCTCATCATTTTCTGCTATTCTTTTCTCTTTTTCTTTTTTGTTTTGGCTAAATTTGCATGCTACAATTTATAGTTCACATTTTGGTCAGACACCGCATTGGAGTGGTTTGTTCCCAAGGTTTCTTTGCTATTCGCTCCGTTTTTATTACAAATACTAATTGGTCAGCAGAAATTAGTTCCATATAGGAAATCCACAATGTCCAGTCCAACAGCGTTTTAACTTTCTTCCTTCCCCTTGTAAAGAACCCACAGTTGAAAGAAGGTCCTGAAGGCTCATCACCCCACCATTTGCAGAGGCTTCTTAATAGCTTCAACGATTTTGTATTGTAAGCAGCTAAGGCAGCTTCGTCTTTCAAACTCACTTTGCTGCCTATCTTCCTGTCTTCAATAGCTTTAAATCTAAAAAACTGTCTAAACACTTGCATTGACGTTAAGGAACCTTTTGACCAACACAAATACTGTACACAAATTAGCGGTGAAAGGATGCAACTCTTAATCATTTTTTATTTCAACTCTATAAAAGTCTAGTAGGGATGGATTGCTATAGAAGATCATTTTTCTATTACTAGAATTCTCTGCACCAATAAATCATTAACAGGGCCAAAGTGCTAAAATCTGCTTTTCGGCATTAATAGGTGCACAAGCACTGGTGTTCTGAAATTTGAAGATAATTTATACTGACCCTTTGGATGCCTTTCTGCTTCTTGCCTACTAAGTATAATTTTGTATTCTTAACTAGTTTCAGCTACTCTCGGCTAGATTTCACAAAAGAATTCATCAGAAACCTGAATTGAGCTTGGTCTTGAGTTGCTTTTTCTGTTCCACTCAGAAGAAATTAACTTTCCTCTGCATCACGTATTCCTGGAAAAAAAAGAAAAAGAGAGAGAGCAGAATTAAGTTCCACAGAAGGATGAGGTTGTATATGTCAGCAGAAGGTGCAAAAGACTTTGTTTTATTTCTTCGTCAATGAAATCAACAATGTCCATTCCAGCCGCGTTTTAACTTTATTCCTTCCCCTGTTAAATGATAAGAGGCCATTGCTTTTGTACGATGCTGCAGTAGCCACACCATTTTCTTTATCCGACCAAAGGACCCACAGTTGAAAGAAGGTCTGAAGGCTGATCACCCCACCAGTTGCACAGTCTTCTTAATAGCTTCCATGATTTTGTATTCTAATTTCTAAGCAGGTGAGAGGCTGCTTTGTCTTTCAAACTCGCGTTGCTGCCTATCTTCTTGTCTTCAATTTCCATCATGTTTCTTGCTTTAGTTTCTTCTAATTGGTTAATTCTTTCTTTTTCTTTTTGACACCGTTTTTCTTTTTGATAAATACTGCAACATATAGCATCAAAGTTCATCAGCTTGTGAATCTATAACCTCCTCTTCCTTTCAAGATACTACAAGTGGACTGTCCTATAAACCAGAAGCCGCCTTCCCCAACTTTCTTAGGTTAAAAAGAAAGACTGAAAATGGCAGAAACTGTTCTCTCTTTTGTGCTGCGTCAACTCTCAACTTTTCTACTCGAGGAGGGACGACTATTGGGAGGGCTTCGGCGAGAGGTCCAATTCATCATGGATGAGTTGGAGCAAATGAGAGCTTTCCTGCGAGAGGCAGAAGCAAAAGAAGAAGACGCTCAACCCACGCTCCAACAATGGATCAAGCAAGTGCGGGATGCTGCTTATGACACTGAGGACATTCTTGATGAATTTGTAGCTCGCTTTGCTCGGCATGACGCAACAGGATTCTACGGCTCTGTTCGGAGAGTTTTCAGCTCCATCAAGAATTTGAGAGCTCGTCATCGAGTTGCTAGCCAAATACAAAGCATCAAGTCCAGAATCAAAAGTATTTCTGAAGGTCATCAAAGATACCAATCCGAATATGGTATCTCTGCCCAGCGTCCAACTCACTTTCTGCTGTGAACAACACAACATGGCGCTATAGCAGAGATGATGCGCTGCTTGTGGAAGAAGCTAAATTAGTTGGCATTGACCAGCCCAAGAAACGTCTTATTTCTCAGCTCCTCCGAGGGGATGATTACCAACTGAAAGTTGTTTCAGTGGTTGGTATGGGAGGACTTGGCAAAACTACCCTGGTGAAAAGAGTCCACTTGAAGTCAGAAGGCAACTACCCTAGTGAAAAGAGTCCACGAGGATCCTGAAGTCAGAAGGCATTTCCCAGTTCGTGCTTGGGTAACTGTCTCTGAAACATGTGACTTTCAGTACCTCCTGAAAGACTTGATTCAGCAGTTACACAAGGAAGGGAATAAACCAGTCCCACAATCGATAGAGTCTATGACTACCACTGAGCTGAAAAAAATTGTCAAAGATTTTCTTCAACAAGCTGGAAGGTATGCGATTGTTTTTGATGATGTATGGGACGTGGAATTTTGGAATACCATCAAATTTGCACTGCCCGAGAGTAGCCACGGCAACCGTGTCATGCTGACAACTCGAAGAGCTGATGTAGCCTCTGCCTCTTGCATTGAATCTCGGGGTCTTGTCTACAGAATGGAGCCACTCTCTGTAAAGGATTCGAGGACCCTGTTTTGCAACAAGATCTTTAATGGTGGTAATTGCCCTGGCCATTTGATGGATGTTTCCAAAGGTATATTGGACAAATGTGAGGGCTTGCCCCTTGCAATCCTTGCAATCAGCGGGCTTTTGGCTTCAAAAGATGTAAACAGAATAGACGAATGGGAGATGGTTCGACGCAGCCTTGGGGGTGAATTAGAAGGCACGGGTAAGCTGGACAGAGTTAAAAAGATACTCTCTCTCAGTTATAATGATTTGCCTGGGCATTTAAAGACATGTCTGTTGTACACAAGCATCTTCCCAGAGGATTATGAAATAGCATGCATTAGACTAATTCATTTGTGGATTGCTGAAAGGTATGTGGAACGGAGGGAAGGAATGAGTTTTGCAATTGTAGCTTGGAGTTATCTCATTGAACTCGTCAATAGAAGCCTAATTCAAGTGACTAAGGTGTTTTTTGAAGGAATACCTCAATATTGTCGAATCCATGACCTATTAAGAGAAGTTATTCTTCTCAAGTCAAGGGAACAAAACATGGTGACAGTTACTACTGGACAACCGATGACGTGGCCGACTGATAAGGTACGCCGTCTAGTAGTCCATAGTGGTAGCAGTAACAACACCCAGCACCACCAACAAAGACGAAATTATTGCTTTGACCACCTTCGGTCGTTCGTTACATTTGAATCCATAAGCCCGCTACTATCCAAAATGTTGTTATCTGAAGTTTTAGGGAGTAGCAAGTTGTTAAAGGTTTTGGATTTGAGAGGTCAAGAGACACAGGAGGAAATACCAAATGAGATTTTCAAGATGTTTCATCTCAAGCATCTGGACCTATGGGGTACGAGAGTGGAGAGAGTCCCAAAAGCCATTGGAAAGCTTCAACATTTGGAGTATCTGAATTTGGCTGACACAAGAGTTAGGGAATTACCCATGGAAATCCTAAAGCTGCAAAAACTTCGGTTTCTCGAAGTATTTCAACCAGTTGTTCCTTCCGATGATGATTATGGATATCATGGATTTAAAGCTCCCTCGAATATGGGAGGGCTTCTTGCCCTAGAAGTATTAAGCTGCATGGATGCAAGTAGTGGATCCACAATAGTTAAGGAGATAGGAAAGCTGACCCAATTAAGAGAACTACGTATTACAAAGTTAAGAAGAGAAGATGGAAAGGAGCTCTGCTCCTCCCTTGCCAACCTAACCAGTCTTCGGCAATTAAGCGTTGCTTCAATTGGAAAAGGTGATGATTATGAGATAATCGATTTAAATCATCATCATCCTTCTTCTTTTCTTCAATCTCTTGGTATGCTGATTTTGCGTGGCCGCTTAGAAAAGATGCCACAATGGGTAGCTCATCTTCACGGCTTGCTAAGAATAGATTTGAATTGGAGCAGGTTAAGGGGCGAGGAGGATCCGCTTGAATCGCTCCAACATTTGCCCAATTTGAGTAAAATTAATTTCTGTGGATCTTACCAGGGAGAAGGGTTGTGCTTCAAGGCTGGAGGGTTTCTAAAGTTGAAGTGGATGCACTTAAAGAGAATGGAAGGGCTGAGAGGGATGAGAGTGGAGGAGGGTGCATTGCCTCGTCTACAAATACTATTTCTGCGGCTACTTCCATTACTAGAGGAGCTGCCATTGGGTATTCAGCACTTGAGCCATCTTCAACGGCTGTCTCTGTATGAGATGAGTTCTCAATTGAGAGAGAAGCTGTTAGAGAATCAGAAGGAAGAAAGTGAAGATTACACAAGAATCGCACATATTCCTGAAATTCTCATTGGTTACTATACAGATGATGGGGAATGGAGAGAGCACCGGCTATGGGAAGAGAAGAAGAAGAAAACATATAATCTTTCCTAGCAGCAACAGCAGCAGCCACTGTGGCTTCCCTTGTGGACAGCACTGCTTCCTCTTCTTTTGTTTTTATTTTTTATTAGTAATTTTTTTCCCCTTCGACATCCGTGTGAGAAGTTCATCATCTTCTGTGTCTTACCTTCTTATTTATTGTATGTATTGTGTATAATGCTTGATGTTGTTA